>NC_056735.1:1243725788-1243758288 GCF_019279795.1 Protopterus annectens | reverse complement strand
AAAGATCCTGCACTCTTTAGATGTGCACAGACAGCTCAGATTCTACTTTGATAGGACTAAGCCCTTCAGGAAATCTGACCAGTTACTAGTCAGCAGGTATTTTGCTCTGATCTCTCTAGTCCAGGAGTCCCCGAGGGGCTCTCTAGAGAGTCCATAATTGGACTTCAGGTCTTCTATATGCTTACTCTTCAATACCTCTGATCCCAAGAGTTCGTGAAGAAAGGATTCAAAGATGGCCACCGACTAGACTGCTTCCTATTCATTGAGCTCCTCACTGCTATGTAATTACCGGCTACTTTTAACTACTTTTAAGCGAAATTTCTCCACAGTTTTTTTTTACAGAAATTATCTCTGATACAAGTCTTTCACTTTGGGATTGTTTATTTTTGGAAAAAGGTAAATTTTTGGATTATTTTACCTCAGAATACTTGTGGCTTCAACAGTCTTTGGACAAGTGCACGCCAGATGCTTATCTCTGTGTCAGTTTCTCTGTTTTCACACCTCTAACCTGGGCATGGCTGGCAACTCAGATTCCATGGATGCACAGACAACTAAGGCCAAATTCTCTTCTATGCTTTCTCCAGAGAAGGACACTAGCTCCAAGAGACTTAGAACCTCTAAATCATCTACTGAAATCATAAAAGTAAGTGCAAAAGAAAAAAATGATCCTAATTTTCATTTAGAAGGCTTAAAAATGGTATTACAACCCATTCAGAGTGCTATACAGAATTTTTCTGACCAATTTACTGATTTTGGTAAAACTTTAAAACAGATTAATGAAAGAATGGACATTCTTGAAAATAAGTATTTAGCCATAGAAATAAGAGCAGAATCTATTGAAAATGACTTAAAATCTAAAGATAATCTAATTGCTGATTTGCAAGCTAAAGTTCTGGATTTGGAGGCAAGGAGCCGGAGAAATAACATAATAATTAGAGGATTGCCAGAATCTTATGAAAATCAAAACTTAATTTCAGTGACTAAACAAATATTTGAGGCTTTACTTAATTGTGAAACAAATACAAAAACTTTAACTTTAGAAAGAGCACACAGAGCCCTGCGTGTTAGACAAGACTCTACTTCACCTCGGATTATATACACAAGGTTATTAAACTTTCAAGACACCCAGCGTATCTTAGAAGCAGCCAAAAGTAAAAAATATCTCATCTGGAATAAACATAAATTGACTTTCACAGGATCTACCAGCTCAAATAAAATTAAACAGACAAAAACTGTTTCCATTCTGTGCAGACCTGATTAAAAGGGGAATAAAATTTAGGATGCGTTATCCTAATACTCTTTCTTTCAACTATAATGACAGGACTTATGTGTTCACAGACCCACAAGAAGCAAAAGACATATTTTTAAAAGTATTCAAGGCTCTTCCTGCTAATGACACACAAAAATAAAACTCATAATTATTGTAAGTGCATTTGATGTTTTAAGTTTGTGAGCGAACCTTTAATACTAAGTCTTTTTTTTCTTTTTTTCATAATATTGATTATATGACATAGCTTTGACAGGTGAAAAAATAACTCAGCTTTTTTGTATATGAAACATGTGTTTTAATGTTTCTTGGAGTTGTCGCAAACTCACATATTAATATTCCAGTATATTACGCCTTTACAATATACCAACATCAACTTGGCATTGTTTACATGAAAAAGTAATGTTTCTTCGTCTAAGAATACATCAGCAGAAAGGAGGGAATAATATCTTGTCTCTCATGCTACATAGAGTCACTAATCTTCACTGAATGCCTTGGTTTTGTCTCTGGAATTATTCACGAGCCTTTTACCTTGGTGTATACTCTCTGGATGTCACTAGCGATGCTAGGGTAATGCAATTATTTTTATCTGATCAGAATTGTGTTGCTCGTGCTGCATACTCTGTGGTCTGATGACAAGTCTTTGGAAAGAAAGCTGAAAAGGATGTAAACATTTGTTCGCGATTGTCTGCTTGCACAGAATATGGTTTCTTGTTCCACTGATATCCCGCATTTGAAGAACTGCTGATTTCATCCTTGGAAACTGTGTTTTGACTTCAGCAGCACTGTTTCTCGCAAGTAAGTGGCTTTCTTTCTTGTAGGTTGTGACATTGCGCTTTACGTGATTCAGGAAGTCTTTTTCTCGTACTGGACTGGTACTACATGCGTGTGGAAGCATTTAAGCCTTTATAACTAACTTTTAAACTAAAACACTGTGTAATATAGATTGAAAACTTGTTTTTAGCTATAACTTTTACATGTAGTTGGCGCATAACAAATCTAATATTCAGGAGATAATTTATGTTACACATCTATTATCTACTAAGCGCTGACAACTTTAAATGCCATCTACAAGAACACTTATAGTGCTTAATATGCTGCAGTTGGTATATTGGGCCAATTGCGAAAAATGTGGAATATTTTATTTTTATAATTTAGGTATATATTTTCTGTTAAAAATATATTTTCACTTGTATACTTTTAATGACAATACTGGAAGTGTTAGGGTGTAATATTACCCTATAGGGTTAGTTGAAGCCCTTGGTAATTATCACAGTATACATTAATGCATTTTCTCATATTATACTTACATTTATGATAAATATTAAAATATCATCCTACATATTATATTTATGTTATGTTAAAGAATATGAGACTCAGGTGATTTCAACGATATTGACTGACCTTTTACTAGACTTACTGATGTTCTCATTACTAATTGGATTTTCATATACCTGTGTCATACAATTTGTTTTTAAAGATAGTAAAGATGATTAATCATATATACTCTGTTTAAAGGATTTAGTAATACAAAGCAATATAGTGTATATTTGAATGTGAAGATTTTAAATTCTTAATTACATTAATCCTTTTTGATTATAGACATATTCGTATATTGCTACACATACATGTATGATCTTTACATGTATAAATATATTAATGTTGCACCAATAAAATTTTTATCTTACTAACATTTTACATCATAGATATATACTGTAGTACAAGATTAACTACATATATACTCTGGTCACAATTATATTTAAATTTACAGGAGTTTTTTGAGTACATTTTTGAATGGGAATGTATATGTCGGGCATCTTGTTTTTGGATAGCTGTGTAAATATGTTTAGTTTTGTTAACCTGGTTATAGTCCTTTATAGGACTTTACTTAAATTTTCTTCACATATGTATGTGATTTTGGTAACCAAGTTTTTAAATTGTATATGTAGTTATTTTCATCTTCCCTTGGTAGATAGGTTTAGGTGGGTAGGCACTGGGGTAGGGAAGAGCAAAACTTATGAGGTTAGAGTTAACTTTGCATTGAAACATACACCTATAGGTATTATTTGTTATAATGAGACTGTTTGGTTTAATTTCCACATTTATACTTTACTTAATCACAAACAATCAGTATTTTAACATCTTCTTTAACAGACCTTTAATAATTATATGACTAATTTATTAATAATTGATTCCTGGAACGTAAGGGGGATCCAAAATAAAGATAAGAAATCCTTATTATATCATTTAATGTATAAATCACAAGCCAATATATGTTTTTTGCAAGAAACACATATTCCTAGAGACGACTGGGACAAAGTAAGAAATAAAAAATGGATTAAGAAAATAATAGCTTCAGGGGACACTTCTAACTCTAGGGGGTGGCTATTATAGTTAAGCAAAAATTCCAAGGAACTATTATTGAAGAAAAATATGACGATGAAGATAGACGGTGCTATTTTACAGCTTTCATACATAATTTGGACAAACCACTACTGATACTAAATCTTTATGGCCCTTGTAGTGATCAACATGCTTTTATATTTCAGATTTACAACATGCTTTCATCATACAAAGATCACTTTGTTATTTTGGGAGGGGATTGGAATGCTGTAATTAACCCAGTCATAGATCGTACAAATTATTCCTCTTCATATAATCAGTAAGCATCCTTTGCTTTGGAGGACTTAATATTAGAGTGTAATCTTATAGACCCTATACAGCTCACTAAATACTCAAATAAAATTGATACTTATACCTATTATTCTAAATGCTATAATTCATGGTCTAGATTGGATTTTTTTCTTATTTCAAATTCCCTTTCACAGTTATTAATGGAGTTCACTACTGAACCTAGATTTCTATCTGATCACTCTAGAATCTTAGTAAAATTAAATCTAAATTTTAACCTGAGTCATAAACTCAAAAGGAATAACTGGACATTAAACAATAACTTGCTCACTAATGAAGAAATTAGTAAAATGTGTATAGAAATAATTCAGGAAATGGAAAATGAGTTAGATTCAACAGATATTCCCTATGATGTGCAGTGGGAGGCATGCAAAGCCAGGTTAAGGGGAATGTTTATTGGTAAGGCTGCATATCTTAAAAAACAATTTAATAGTAAAGAAATATGTTTAAAACTGAATATTCAATCTCTTGAAAATCAATATTGGCTAAATCCAGACCCCTCATATGAAAAGCAGATTATAGACTTACAAAAGGAACTTATTTTACTACATCAAAACAATCTTTCAATATTGGAGCAAAGATTATTAGCCACTTACTCAGAATGGGCTCAAATTCCTTCCAAAACCTTGGCAAGAATAATTAAGAAAAATTTTGAGAGATCTAAAATATCGCCCATACAATATAAAGATCAAATATATAGTATGGACAAGGAAGTTTTGCATCTCTTCTCATCACTTTATACAGAGTTATATTCTAAATCTTCTAATTCTATAAATAATAGTCATATAAATAGTTTTTTAAGTTCTATAATATTTCCAACCTTAAATGAAAAACAGCAAAATACTCTTTCATCTCCTCTTACTCTTTTAGAAATTACAGAGTCAATTGATAGGCTAAAGATTGGCAAATCCCCGGGCCCTGATGGTTTTACACCTAACTTTTTTAAATCCTTTAAAACAGTAATTGCTCCCTTTCTCCTTAAAGTATATAACTATATAATTATAAATGGCATATCTGATCTCCACTGGAACACTTCAAAAACTATACTAATTCTGAAAAATAGTAAAGATAAGACTGACCCCCGCAACTATAGACCAATTTCATTAATCAATGTAGATATTAAGATTCTGTCTTCGATTCTTGCTAAGAGATTGAAAAATGTCCTTTCATCAATAATTTCACCAGATCAGACAGGTTTTATGTCCCATAGACACATTTGGGAAAACACCTAGACCTTGGAATCTATTATATTTCTTACAAAACATGATAATAGCCCATTGTATGCACTGATCTTGGATGCATCAAATGCATTTGATAGAGTGTGTTGGAATTTTCTCTTTCAAACTATGTCATGTTTTAATTTCCCCATTACATTTATAAATTTCATCAAAACTCTGTACAAAAAATCCTTTACTAGACTATATATTAACGGAATCACTTCAATTCCTATAAAGCTGACTAATGGTATGAGACAGGGTTGTCCTTTATCTCCTTTTCTTTTTAACATATATTTGGAACCTTTACTTTTGTACATACCACAAAATACATTTCACAAAATTCCTAGGATCCTTAACAATAATTTATTTTTCTCTGCCTTTGCAGATGACTTAGTTATATTCTTTCAAACTCCTCTCTCAGATTTAAAAAAGATTATGAATTCTATTGAGAAATTTTCTCTTGCATCGGACTATCACATTAATCCTCAAAAGACTCATATTTTTCCTTTGAATCATTTAGCTCATAAATCTTACTTATTCCCTGATTCTCATTTCCATATTACATACGGGGTTAAATATCTGGGTATTCATATGGAGCATAATAGCCTATCTTCATTTCAAAATAACTTATATAAATTATGGTCAACAATAATGCTAGATATGTAGATGGGAACTTTGAATCTTTCACTTCTATCAAAAGCTGCCATAATCAAAATGAATATCCTTCCTAAATTTTTGTACCAATTTAGTTCTTCAGATCAAATAATCCCGAAATCTTTTTTTGACAAAGTTAATAATGAATTAGCTAAATTTTTGTGGTTCCCTAAGGCAGTTAGAATATCTTATTCTAAATTATCATCTTCCAAAGATAGGGGGGGGTTTAGGTTTGCCAAATTTTTATCTTTATTACTTAATTGTTTTGGCAAATAAACTTTTGTCCATTTCTAAAATGAATAACATTCACAATAATAATACATCTAATTGGGTTAGGATTTGGAATCAATATATTATATCCAAGAACATAAACCCTGATGCCCTTCCTTTCATATCTAATGATATCTTGAACACCCTCAAAGTCTCGATTTTCCTAAAACATAAGATCAATGCATTCCAGGAATTATTAAAACTAATCAAAATGGATAAGATTTCATATATACTTCAGCCAATTCACCTGAACCCAAATTTAAAGCTGGATAATACATCATTTAACCTTTCAAATTATCCCCTTATAAAAAATATTAAGGTTTGGACATTTCTGAAATATAAAGACGTGTCCTTGGCTGAACTACATAAGATTCTGAATGTCAACTGTACTTATACTACAATACTATGCCAAATAAGGGATGTGGTTATAAATAATCGCAATCTTATGATGCCAAGAGAACAAGATCTCAATAATTTGGAATCGATAATTAAAACATTATTACTACCTGAGAAAATGTTGTCAAAATCTTATAATTTATTAACTAAATTAATACAAGATTCGTCATGTCTTTTCTCGAACTTTTGGGTTATTCATAACCCTCATTTAACAGACAACCAAAAACTTTTGGCCATTAGAAATACTCTGGAATACTCTCCTTTCAAGAAATTGGTTTATACCCAACTGATGATTAATAACGATGCTTATTATACTCCTTCCAAACTTAACAAATTTGACGTGAACAAGTCTCCATCATGTCCTTGTTGCTCTTTTCCCAAAGCCGACCTTTTACACATTTTTGGTATTGCCACTTTTCAAATAAACTTTGGACTTCCTTGAAAGTAAAGTTACAGAAAATGGGGTACCATAAATCCACTTTATCATGGGAAATTGCAATCTTACACATTACCATGATTCATCTCTCTAAATTGGATACTCATGTGCTGGTATTCATTTGTTCTCTTATTAAACTGTACATTACCAAAAACTGGCTTGATCGCACTAAATTAAATTGGAATGCTTTTAGAACAATGGCATATTTGTATATTTATGCACACAAAACTATTTGGAAGAGTCCTAAGAAAAGGGTTTTAAATAATAAAGTTTTAGAGAAGGTCCTCTTCATTATTAATAGTGATTAATAGTTATCATATTCATTGTCACAATAGATTATGTGGATTTATTTACTCTCATACTTCACTTTCTCATTTTGGCTATAGTCTCATTTCATATTTTGATTCTTGGTTATCAATTGCATATATTGTATATATTGTTAGATATTGTTTTGCTCTCACCTTCATGAGTTGAAATGCATTATTACAAGGTGTATAAATTCAATCAACTCATATATTATAAGATTTATAATATTTTGATGTCTTGTTTTGTTATGTCATACTTTATAAATCAATAAAAAGATTTTTGGGAAAAAAAAAGAGTTCATGCAGAAAGCCAGAATATTGAAGACCTCACTAATTCTCATTATCCCCTTCTGGCCTCATCTGGTTTGGTTCCCCTTTCTATATTCTCATCTGAAATAGCCCCCTTGTTTATTGGATCCCTGTCTGGATCTGATTTCTCAACCATCAGAGCAATCTCCGGTCCCTTCAGTTAACCACTTGGTTTCTCCACTTCCAGTGAGTCTTACAAAGTCCAGGCTAGCCTCACTAGTCACAAGGATTATTCTTGCCTCTCAGAAACCTTCCACAAAAAAGGTTTATAGTAGCAAGTGGAAAAGACTCTTGATTTTAGCTTCCAAACAAGATATTTATCCCTTTTCAGCCTGCACATCCAACATACTCCTTTTTCTAGCTTCACTTTTCCAGGATGAAGCTAGTTTCTGTACTATAAAGTTGCAAGTGTCAGCAATTTCTAATTTTCACATTGGAAGAGATTCTGTCTTTTCATCCAAGCTAAAGCTTTTATGAAAAAGAGTATTTTTACTTAGGCCACCAGTCAAAGATTTTATCTTGGAAAACGGCCTTTCTTGTAGCAATATCCTGAATTGCAGGCATTGTCCTCCAAGTCACCATACATTAGTTTCCATAAAGATAGGGTATCTTTAAGAACTAACCCCTTCCTTCATGCCTAAAGTGGCTATGGTGAGAAATATCAACCAGACTATCAAGTTACCAGTTTTCTTCCCAAACCATTTCAACAAGGATGAATACTTGTTGCATCTCTTTCATGTTCATAGGCAAATGCATTTCTACTTGCACAGGACAAAGAAACATCGAAAATCTGAGCAATTATTCTTATCCTTCTCACCCAGTCGCTTGGGCAAAGCAGTGTCAAAGATTTCTCCCTCTAAATGGATTACAAATTGCATTTCTACCATTTATTCTTTAAATGGTATGCAGCTACCCTGCCCTCCAAAAGCACATTCAACAAGGTCTATGGCCACTTCATCTGCCTTCTCTCCCAGAACTTCTATTGATGACATTTGTGCAGCAACTTGGTGCAGACATCATAGTTTGTGTCTCACTGTAAGTTTGACATTATTCACAGAAGTAGAGCATCCTTTAGCTCCATTGTGCTCCGGCATATCCTTCCATGACAGCCACCCAGGGAACTATTTAGCTTGGGACTCTGACCCAAAAGTGAGAAAGAATGAAATGGACAACATCAGATTTAGAAGTTATGTACTTATCATAACTTGGTATCTGTGTTGTCCAATTTTATTCTTCCTCACGTCCCTCCCATCTGTCCCCCATTCTAATTGCTTGGAGACATACAGAGGAACTCAGTAACCATAAGTTCCTAGCTTGAGCTCCAGAGTATGGTTATTTCTTTCTTTTCTATTACCTTCAAGAGGAATAGTTAGTTACCTTTTTGTAAACTGTTCATAAGGCAGCAAACTCTAATCTGAGGATTAGAGCATGTGTGAGACATTATGGGAGAGGGAGGAGCTGGAAGCTCAGATCATAGTCTTCTAAAAGTGGCTGGATCAGATGTCAGATGCTAGACTCAGAAGTGAGGAAGAATAAAGTTGGACAACACAGATGCCAAGGTATGGTAAGTATACAACTTCTAATTTTGTTTGCTGGCAATGCCCAAGTGGGGTTTTGTATCAAATGCTTTAGCCAGTTCTAGGTATGCACTATTTTGCCCTCATCCATTGCCTTAGTGACCTTTTCAAATTCTCGTGGCACAAAGCCTGTTTTAAGACTATAGTTACAGTGACTTTATGGGTCCTGATAATTGGTATTTTAGGCTGTCCAGGAGTCATCCAGGAATGTTAATGGGTGCCATTGAGGCTGTGTTCTTGGCTTTAGCTAGACCTTTGACAGGCAAGAAGTAGATGCTCCCTAGTTATAGTTGGAGGGGTTATGATTGATGGTATTTCTTGTGAAATGGTTGAGGAAGTAAAGTTGTAACTGAATTTCTCTAACAGGTTCACTGTATCGCCAAGCTGTGTGAATGTGCATCATTAACCACCACTTCAGCCCATTGCTATGTGCTGCCCTTGAGGTGTCTGACACAGCTGAAGGCCTTACTGTTATCTTTCACCTGGGAGGCTGTCATAACCTCAAAGTTGAATATGTTTGACCTAATTATCCCTCTTAGTTGCCTTTATAGTTTGATTTATTTATACATGAATTACTGTTCCTGATTTTTTGCCTTATTTTTTTCCTTTTGTTGTATATACTGTTTAATTTGGGAAGCCATCATGGCTGTTTTCTTGGACTAGTTCTGGGCTTGCTTCTGGTAGGAACAGCAGCCTCTGACTTGGTTGTACAGAGTTTCTGAGAGTAATTTGGCATAGGCTGCTGTTTTCTCATGGTTTAGAGAGGCATTGGTTTTTGACAAACCATCACTTAATAAAATGTAATTTGCCTTTGAATAGTTCTTACTGGTTTTAAGTTGATTTTCATTTTAAAGTAGACAGCTTTATGGCCAGGCTTTACCAGGGAGGATGAGACATAGGGGGTTGCACCTTTCTCTTGTATTTTTGAGCTTGAGATCCTGTATATTTGTGCCTTTATTGAACATGTTCACTATTTGGTCAAAGGTGTTTGTATTTATGAAGTCCAGGTGTCCATGTGCCTGTAGCTTTGAGGCTGTTTAGGATTCCAAGTCTATAGATGGGTAATTAAAGTCTCCCATTAGTAGTGTGTTAAGTTGGATGGCAAGTGTCTCCAGCAGGTCCAAGTATGCATTTTGAGCTTTTTGGGGCATGCTATGACTGACTAGGGTATGGTGCTGGATTTTGTCTGTGATAATTGGTACATGGAGGAACTGCAGCACATTATCCTGTTTGACCACACTAGAAGTATGCTTGTTGATGTATATCGAGACACTTCCACTTTTAGTCCTTGTCGGTGCAGCTGCTAGTGTGGAAGGCACTGAAACCTTGTACTGCCATGGTACTTTCTGCCACTTTAAACAATGTCACAGTAACTGCACAGACATCTGTTTTCTTGAGTGTTAGCAGGGAGTGTAGTTTATTATTTAGGTTCTTGGCATTGAGCAGTAACACCTTGAGATTCATTTGTGCTGATTTTGCTATGTCTGCATGTCTGTCAACTTGGCATTGCCTAAAAAAGGTATTATGGGGGTGGATAAAAATTTAGTCAGTACTGAGGGGAAAAGTGCAGACCATCCTTGGGAAGCAATGTGGTTTATTAACTATGTCCTCCAAGCTGACACATATAGGATCCCCTTAAAATGATACCAGAAAGACAGCCAGTTGGTGAAATTGATCATTTTTTGCTCATATCAGTGATGCTAATGTGCTGCTCAAAGCTAGGCTCATACCAGTCTGAGAGCTCCACAATGTCTGTCTTAGCTCTGGTTAAAAACTGTACTACTAATAATTTAAAAATTATATAGTATTGCATTTAAGTTGCAGACATTTTAAATTTTGGGAAGTGTTTTGTTAAAATACTACTGAACAAACATTATGATATGTATTCACCTCTAGCTAATAAGTAGTCACCGATTGCAGTTTTGCTGATTAAACAACGTTGGGCTGAATTTTATGAGGTAATCTTTTTTAATTCAAAGACGGCCTAAATGCAGTGCTCCTGCATGAAGACATGCAGCACTGTGTCATGCTGTTTCTCAATGCATGCCACATGCTAATGAGGCAGTCAGGGGGGAGAGGCATATTCTGATTAGCCAGGTGCTCTTTCTCCTAAGGGATGTCTCAAAGAAGGCATCTATAAGTCAGTCAATTCATGGGATTGCTTTGCTGTACATGTACATTTCAGCTCCTTATGATAAGTCCTTCTTATCCAAACCCATACCTGTTGATGCCATGATGGTGCTGGCAGCCACGAAGAAAGAGATGTCTGAGACCTCTACGTCTGTCCATCCTCCTAATAGAGAATCTAGGATCATGGACAGATACTTTAAACGCATGTTCACTTATACGACCTTTGCCTTTTGGTCATTGAACTACTTTACCCACTTCACAAGGCTTCAGAGAGATCTGAAAGAACTTGGAGATACTCTCCAGGGTGCAGTAGCCGATTCATTGACGGACAAAGTGACATCTCAGGTTGCTACCCTCAACTCTATTGTGAACTCTTCCATGCGCCTTGTATCTTACACAGCTGATGGAATGAGTAGGGCAGCGGGTAGAAGAATTGATCTGCGGAGACATTCCAGGATGCGCGTATGTTCTTTTGCGGAACCTTTTAAGTCTTCATTTGTGAATGCCCCTTTCGATGGTTCTTCTTTGTTTGGACCAAAAGTTAGAGACCTTCACCAGATGTGAGCAAGACGGTAAGACTATCTGCCATAGGAGTCCATTTTTCTACCCCTACTAGACCTTATCCTAAAGGTCAATGGGGAGGGAAAATGTGGTTCCGTAAGACCCAAGGAGCCTTTCCGAACTTACAAGGTGAAGCCTCCTCCAGGGGCAGAGGAGGGGGAAATGGTGGAAGATGCCCACGCGGCAGAGGGGGTCCGCAGAACCAGGGTGACAGGGATCAGTTCCTTTGGAAGCCCTATCAGCGCTCATGAAAGGAGACCTGACTGTCCTGCTCTGGAGGCAGTCGGGGGACGTTTGTCTTTGTACCTAGGCGCCTGGCTAAAAATCTCAGAAGATCGATGGGTACAAAACGTTATGTCCAGAGGATATTTCATCCCCTTTCTTTCACAACCCAGGCCAACAAAAGGAATCCCAGACATTCCACCCAGTCTATGGGATATGGCATCCATAGAGGTCCAAAAACTATTACAAAAAGAGTCATCCAGCCAGTCCCGGCAGACCAGCAAGGATCCGGAACTTAAGATTTTTTTTGGTGCCAAAGACTACGGGGGACTGGAGACCCATTTTGGACCTCAGCAGACTCAACAAATATGTGGTAAAGACAAAGTTCCAGATGGTCACGCTTTAGTCCATACTCGCATTCTTAGGAAGGGACAATTGGATGTGCTCTATAGATCTCCAGGATGC
This sequence comes from Protopterus annectens, assembly GCF_019279795.1. Lineage (NCBI taxonomy): Eukaryota > Metazoa > Chordata > Ceratodontiformes > Protopteridae > Protopterus > Protopterus annectens. The sequence continues at coordinate 1,243,745,788 of NC_056735.1, read as the reverse complement.
GTACTACCATATCAAAATGGCCAGGCCATCCAGGGATCATCTGCGCTTCAGGCTGGGTGCCAGTCACTTCCAGTTTTGGGCCCTGCCCTTTGGTCTCACTACAGCCCCCAGAGTGTTAACCAAATGCATGGCAGTGGTCATGGCTCACTTGAGACATTTAGGAATCCGGGTGTTTCCATAGTTGGACGACTAGCTCCTCACCGCCCCCACCAAGCATCAACTTATTCGCGCAAGGGACACTGCCTTAGATCTATGTTTCCATCTGTGCATTAAGATAAATTTAGAAAAGTCAGCTTTATTGCCATCGCAGCGTACAGTGTTTATAGGAGCAGACTTAGACATGGTCAGCATGTCCCTAAAGCTTCCTCCAGAAAGGCAACAAATTGTGGATCTCCTGTCAACACACAAAGCACCAGCATCGCAGATTCTCAAGTTGCTCGGCATTATGGCAGCAGCGATTATTTGCAATACCCCTAGCGAGATCTCACATGCACATTCTTCAGTGGCTGCTATTCATACAGTGGACATTTCAGGAATTACTGATGAATCACCCAGTTCTGATAGCACACTCTTGCAAGGACAATCTTTGGTGGGGGCTAACGTACGAGACTGTGACTATGGGACATCCATTTGTCCTCCCAGCTCCAGTTGCAACAGTGACCACGGATGCCTCCCTGATCAGGTGTGGGGGGGGGCATTGTTAGGGACGGACAGCCCAAGGTACATGGCAGGTTCACTAGGCTCATTTTCACATAAATGTCCTAGAGATGAGAGTGGTTCTCTTAGTGTTGCAGTCCTTTCAAGACTCTCTTCTTCTCGGCATGATTGCGATCCAGTCAGACAACATGTCCGTAGTCTGGTATATAAACAAATAAGGCAGACCCAGATCTTACCCGCTATGTCGAGAGGCTCTAAGATTATTGAAATGGGCAGAGTCCACCCAGCGCTTTCTGGTAGCAATGCACATCTTGGTGAAATCCAAAGTGATAGAGGACAGACTCAGCAGAGAAATTGTTGCCTCACGAGTGGTCTCTCAAGAACGAAGTAGCGGAATTGATTTTCCATAGATGGGGCCAGCCTTGCTGCATGACCTTTTTGCCATCCCCACAAACACCAAGTGCAGCAACTACTTTGCCCAGATCCCTCAAGAGGGACAACCCCCGAGGGACGCACTCGTTCACAGTTGGCCTCCGGGACTCCTTTATGCCTTCCCTCCATTTCCCCTGATTACCATAGTTTTACAAAGCCAGTTTTCTGGGCAGGACACATCTTAATAGCTCCATATTGTCCTCATTAAATTTGGTTCCCCTTTCTAAAGCCTCATCTACTGGAGGAGCCTTGGATCCTGAACCCAGTGCCGGATCTGTTGACCCACTCGTCAGGAGCTCTTCACCCTTGTCTCCAGTCCATCAAACTGACAGCTTGGCTGCTCCAATTCCCAGAATAGCCAGGTTCCAAAATTTATCAGAAGAGGCTCTACATATTCTCTTGTCTTCACATAAATCTTCAGCCAGGAAACTCTATCTCAGTAAGTGGAAAAAGTTTTCCATCTGGGCCCATTAAAATAACATTGACCCTTTTCTAGCTTCCATTTCGGATATCTTGGAATTTCTGACAAAACTGTTCAATGAAGGAGCTTTAGCAGCAACCATTTCAGTGCAACTGGCTATTTCTAATCTTCATACAGGTAAATCTGGAAATGGTAGTATGTCTAACAAGTTGGCTAAGGCTTTTTTGAAGGGTACGATGTACTTAAAACCACCAATCAGATCTCCTACTGCTCCATGGAATTTGAACCTAGTCCTGTCCAAGATTATTCTCCCACCCTTTGATCCTGCCTCTTCTTGTGAGATGAAATATCTTTCTTGGAAGACCATTTTCTTGATGGCCGTTACATCAGCACGCAGAATTTCGGCATTACAAGCCCTTTCTATTAAGCAACCGTACTTGATATTTCACAAAGATAGGGTTTCCCTCAGAATGAATCCGTCGTTCTTGCTAAAAATTTGTACCGAATTCACACTTAAATGATTTAATTACCTGTTTTCTTTCCCAATCACTCAAACCAATTGGAATATATGCTTCACAAACCTAACGTCCATAGACAGCTTTATTTCTGTTTGGACAGGAGAAACGAACACAAAAGGGCAGATCAACTGTTTGTCTCCTTCTGAAAGTCTAGAAAAGGTGCACCGGTATCCAAATCTACCTTGTCTAAATGGCTTTCTGATTGTATATCCTTTTACTGTGAAGCAGGCATTGCATTACATGACAGTCAAAGCTCATTCTACCAGAGCAGTTTCTACTACTGTAGCCTTTTTGACCAGGCTACCTTTTGATTCTATTTGTGCAGCTGCCACCTGGTCAAAACCACATACCTTTTTATCTCACTACAAGGTAGACAAGGCCTCTAGGGACAGAGCTTCATTTGGGTCTGCTGTCCTTAAGCAGGTACTCCCTTGAGCCACCCAAGATTGTGGTGCTGGGGATGCTAACCATCAGTAAGAATGAAGGCGAGATTGAACAACTTCACATAAAGAAGTTAGGTACTTGCCATAACGTTCCGTGTGAGTTGTTTTCACCTTCATTATTACGACCCCCACCTACCCCCATCCAATGTCTGGAAGTTTGAGAGGTTCTGTCTTGGTTTTGGTTCTCCTGAGGAGATGTTCTTCGTGTTTCACTGTTGCAGTCATTACATATGGGTAATCTGCTGGCAGGTTGCCCTCAGTTTGCCTGAATTCCAAAGTCTTGGGTCCTGCGTCGGTAGCTGTCTTCTCTTCCATGACGTCAGGTCGTCAGGGGTATAAAACATGCAGCCGATGCCATTTTCTTTAGTCTTTCTTGCCGTGCAGTGCCTGAAGCAGAAGCATTTTGCAAGTGCCGGTCGGCCGACTACTGAAATATTCGAGTTTGAGTTTCAGAACCGAAGTCTTCACTAAAGCTAAGTACCCCATTGGGGAAACTTTTTTCTTGCTTTTACCGATGTCAGAAAAAGTTAATAATTGTATTACTTGTGGGAAGCAAATACCTCATAAGGATTTCCATTTTTACTGTATTCCTTGCCTAGGGTCTGATCACAACGTGCCTGGCTGTCGGTTTTGTGCTAGATTTAGCCGACGCACTATTAAGCCTCGGTATATTTTTGCATCTAAGTATTTTGGAAACAGATTTAACTACCCAGGAAATGTCGTCGAATAGCAATCCGACTACCGGAGTACATAAAAAACGCAAAGAAAAGGACAGAGAAAGGCAGTCGAGATCCAAAACCGATGACGAAGCTTCTCCTAAGCCAGTCGCCGGTTTGCCGGTACTCAGTGAAGCGCTTTTGCAGCCCCTGATACCCGCTACCTTCGAGTCACAGGCCTCTACCGACACCCATGTGGAGTCCGGCATGCCGTAAGATACTCAAGGTATCTTCCCCAGATGGGTCTGGAGCTGCTGAGCAGGCACCGGCTTCTGAGGGCGTACTCAGACCTCAACATTTTTATATCATACTGAAGAAAGCTGCAAAACCAAAGGCAAACACACCTTCTAAAACTAAAAAAACGACGCCTGAGCCACATGCACAGGCCTCTATGCCTAAAAAACAGATGATCAAAATGGCTGAAGACCTTATTACCTTGATCAGGGGTACCCATCCCCCTCCAGATAAGAGGCCTAGGCAAGACACTGACTATGAATCTTCAGATCAGGTTTCTATTTCTTCTGATTCCTCTTCTGATCAGGAATTATCTTTACCTCCCTATGAGGATTCTGATGCTGAGGAGTCTATTCCATCTGCATCTCCTCCTGAGGACTATTCATTTGGAGAAACATTGCATACTTTGAGGGAGCATTTTCACTGGGAGAGTCAAGACTTCTCAGAATGAAAAAAGGCTCAGGGATTTCCTTCTTCTCCCTCAGCACAAGCCTTTAGCCATTCCCCGTTTTAGACATTGTGGATGATGTGTTTTCGTAGTCAAGCCTGACCCCTGACTCCTTACCTTCGGCTCCCAGTAAGCCTGACAGGTATTACAGGGTCCCTGACTCTCATAAATTTTTATTTAGAAACCCTGCTGCTGATCCTGAAACTATTTCACAGGGTCCAAAGGGAGTTAAGGCCTCAACAGCAAAAAACCCTACCCCTCCGACAGAGATTCAAGGGCACTGGACAGATGGGGAAAAAAAGGTTTATACATCTGCAACCTTGGCAAACAGGGCCTTAAACTGTCAATTTCATATGCCTAAGTACCAACAACATGTTATGGGATTGCTGAAACAGAAAATGATGTTGATTTCAGAATGTGCAGAAAATAAGGAATTGCAGGAATTATTGCATGCAGCTGAACGAGTTGGAAAGCATACTTTGCAATGTGGTTTTGATTCCTTAGAGGCCTGCAGGGCCGCAGTTACTGGATCTGTGATTAGGAGGCATGCCTGGCTAAAAGAACAAAATTTGCCTGATCATGTTAAAGCTAAATTGCTAGATGCACCTTTACAGCATGATTCTCTGTTTGGTATTAAGGCAGAAGAGGTTTTAAAGAAAATGGAAGACAAAGCTACATCTATGCAAACTGTTAAAGATTTCTTACAAGTGCAGCCACCTAGATTCAGTAGACACTGGCCTACAAAAAATTGGCCCTTTCCTGTGTCAGACAGAGCTCAAAGGGGCAAATCCAGATGCCCTAAGGGTCCCAGGTACCAGGCTCAAGTCTCATACAGGTCAAAGCAATGGGGCGCATCCACCTCGAAATCTGGAGGAGATAAAGCGCAAACCTACAGAAAGCAATCCCAATGACTTCCCTCTGCCTACACCAAGCACTTATCTTTTGGCAGCACCCATAGGGGGAAAATTAGCAATTTTTGCTCAAATTTGCCAGTTAATAACCCAGGACAAGTGGGTATTAAACATCGTATCACAGGGATAAAGATTCCATTTCCACACTCTGCCAATGACAAATGGTTGGCCAGAGCTGCCAAAAAAACAATGGGCAGAGGCACAGAAGCAGGTTATGTCCCTCATGGATATGGGGGCCATTCAGACAGTACCAGAACAGGAAAAAGGACAAGGTTTTTACTCAACTGTTCTTGGTACCCAGAAAGGACAAGGCCCAGCGGCCAATACTGGATTTATCGATTTTGAACACATACCTGGACATTCCAAAATTCAAAATGCTCACTTTGCAACAGCTTCTGCCCATGCTGGGCAAGAATGCTTGGCTGGTGACTTTAGACCTAAAAGAGGCATACCTGCATGTCCCAATAAGACAATCGTGCAGAAGATACCTCAGATTCAAGGCTGGCTTAATGCATTACCAATTCTCTGCACTTCCCTTTGGGTTATCTACTGCGCCCAGGGTCTTTACAAAGTGCCTGGCACCAGTAATTGCATTTTGCAGACAAAGAAGTATTCAAATATATCCTTACTTGGACGATTGTCTCATTCAAGCAAAGAACAAGGACATTCTTCTATGACACCTGGTGTTTGTGAAAAGGCTTCTAACATGCCTAGGGTACACAATAAACGAAAAGAAATCACAACTGTTACCCTCTCAAAAGATAACATTCCTGGGTGCAAGCTTGAATACAACTGCCCAGATGGCTTACCTCACGCCAGACAAAGGCAACTGGCTACTTACTTCAAACTGAGGGTGTATTCCAACCTTCTAATATTCGTATTAAACCAACATCTTCGTTTTTGACTAAAACTATAGAGTTTCTCAGGCCCAGAGTTTGCACTTCGCCTAGAAAACAGACGACCAAAGTGCATGCTCAAGTTCCCATGCCATATAAACAAATGCTTAGAATGGCTGAAGACCTAATAACTTTAATTAGGGGAAGCCAGCCTTCCCCCTCTGAGACAAAGGATTGATTTTCCTTCTGATTCTACAGACAGTGAGCCTGATGACTGACCCCTCTGATTACCAGGACATTCCCTTTTCTACCTATGAGGATTTAGATGCAGAGGATTCCATCCCCTCTCCCTCCCCTCCAGAAGACTTTTCCTTTGTTGAAACCTTGCATACCTTAAGAGAGCATTTCCACTGGGAATGCCAGGTCTACCCGCAGTCCAAAAAGAGACTCAGAGAATTTTTAGACTTGCCTCAGCACAGGCCTCTAGCTATACTCCCTGTTCTGGAGATGGTAGATGTCTTCTTTGAATCCAGCCTTACCAGATACCTTGCCTCCAGTGGCCAGGAATCTTGACAGGTACTACAGAGTCCCTGACTCCCACAAGTTTCTCTTTAAGAATCCTACTGCAGATCAGGAGACCATTTCCCAGGGACCTAAAGGCATTAAGGCTACAGTAGCCAAAAGCCCTACCCCTTCGGGCAGGGACTCTAGGGCTTTAGATAGATGGGTTAAGAAGATATACACCTCTGCTACTATTGCCATCAGGGCTTTAAATTGCCAGATGTTCTTCATGTTTCACTGTTGCAGTCATTACATTTGGGTAATCTGCTGGCAGGTTGCCCTCAGTCGGCCTGAATAACAAAGTCTTGGGTCCTGAGTCAGTTGCTATCTTCTCTTCCATGTCGTCAGGTCGTCAGGAGTATAAAACATGTGGCAGATGCCATTTTATTTAGTCTTTCTTGCTGCACGGTGCCTGAAGCAGTTTGCAAGTGCCGGTCGGCTGTCTCCTGAAATTTTTGCATTTGAGTTTCAGAACCGATATCTTCAAACTAAAGCTAAGTACCCCGCTGGGGAAACTTTTTCTTGCTCCTTACTGATGTCAGTAAAAGTTAATAATTGCATTACTTGTGGGAAGCAAATACCTCATAAGGATTTTCATTTGTATTGTATTCCTTGCCTAGGCCCAGATCATAATGTGCCTTGCTGTCGGTTTTGTGCTAGATTTAACCAACGTGCTATTAAGCGTCAGTATATTTTTGCTTCTAAATATTTTGGATCAAGATTTAATTACCCTGAAATGTCGTCGGTTAGCAATCTGACTACCGGAGTTCACAAAAAACACAAAGAAAAAGACAGAGACAGACTGAGGTCCAAAACTGACGACGAAACTTCTCCTAAGCCAGTCGCCGGTTTGCCAGTACTCAGTGAGGCGCTTTCGCAGCTCCTGATACCCACTACTTTTGAGTCACAGGCCTCTACCGAGACCCATGCGGAGTCCGGTATGCAGCGAGATTCTCAGAGTATTGAACCCATGAATGTCTCTCCCTTGGATGGGTCTGGAGCTGCTGAGCAGGCACCGTCTTCTGAGGGTGTTTTCAGGCCTCAACATTTTTATATAAAACCGATGCTAGCCTCAAAAATAAGATCAAAAACATCTGTGTCTAAAAAACCGATGCATGAGCCACGTGCTCAGAGCCCTATGCCTAAAAAAACAGATGATCAAAATGGCTGAGGACTTAATTACCTTGATCAGGGGTTCCCAACCCCCTCTCTGCTAAGAGGCATAGGCAAGGCACTGATTATGAATCTTCAGATCAGGTTTCCATTTCTTCTGATTCCTCTTCTGATCAGGAATTTTCTATTCCACCCTATGAGGATTCTGATGCAGAAGAATCCATCCCATCTGCATCTCCTCCTGAGGACTACTCTTTTGGAGAAACTTTGCATACTTTAAGGGAACATTTTCACTGGGAGAGTCAGGACTCTACAGCCAAAAATCCTACCCCCTCTAATAGAGATTCCAGGGCGCTGGATAGATGGGGAAAGAAGGTTTATATGTCTGCAACCTTGGCAATTAGGGCCTTAAACTGCCAGTTTCATATGCATAAATATCAACAGCATGTTATGGGCTTACTGAAACAGAAAATGATGTTGATTTCTGATTGTGTGGAAAATAAAGAATTACAGGAATTATTGCATTCAGCAGAACAGGTTGGAAAGCATACGTTGCAATGTGGTTTTGATTCCTTGGAGGCCTCTTGCAGGGCCACAGTTACTGGATCTGTGATTAGAAGGCATGCCTGGCTCAAGGAACAAAATCTGCCTGATCATGTTAAAGCTAAATTGTTGGATGCCCCCTTGCATCATGATACTCTGGTAATAAGGCAGAAGAGGTTTTAAAGAAAATGGAAGACAAAGCTAAATCTATGCAAACTGTAAAAGATTTCTTGCAAGTGCAGCCACCCAAGTTCGGTAGGCACTGGCCTACTAAAAATTGGTCCTTTCCTGTGTCCAGCAGACCACTCAAGACAAATTCAGGTGCTCAAAAGGCTCCAGATACCAATCACAGGGTTCTTACAGGTCAAAGCAATGGGGTGCCCCCACCTCCAAATCTGGAGGAAACAAAGCACAACCCTACAGTAAGCAGTCTCAATGACTTCCCTCTACCTTCACCAAGCACTTATCTTTTGGCAGCCCCCTTGGGGGGGGGGGGACTAGCACTTCATGCTCAAAATTGACAGTTAATTACCCAGGACAAGTGGGTATTAAACATAGTATCCCAGGGGTACAGATTTCATTCCCATACTTTGCCAATTCCAAACGGTTGGCCAGATCTGCCACAAAATCAGTGGGAAGAGGCTCAGAAACAAGTTATGTCCCTCATGGATATGGGGGCTATTCAACCAGTACCAGAAAAGGAAAAAAGGACAAGGTTTTTATTCAAGACTTTTCCTGGTACCCAGAAAAGACAATGCCTGGCGTCCAATACTGGACTTATCAATTTTGAACACATTCCTGGACATTCCAAAATTCAAAATGCTGACTTTACAACAGCTACTGCCTATTCTGGGCAGGAACGCTTGGTTAGTGACTCTAGACTTAAAGGAGCCATACCTGCATATCCCAATAAGGGAATCATGCAGAAGATACCTCCGCTTTAAGGCAGGTTTTTGGGATTACCAATTCTCTGCACTGCCCTTTGGCTTATCTACTGTGCCCAGGGTCTTTACAAAGTGCCTGGCACCAGTAATTGCATTCTGCAGACAAAGAAGCATACAAATTTATCCTTATCTGGATGACTGTCTCATTCAAACAGAGGACAAGGACACTCTTTTTCAACATCTGGCATTTGTAAAAAGGCTTCTAACATGGCTAGGGTAGACAATAAATGAAAAGAAATCCCAGCTGGTATCCTCTCAAATAATTACATTCCTGGGTGCAAGCTTGAATACAACTGCCCAGATGGCTTACCTTATGCCAGACAAACAAAGGCAACTGACAATATACTTCAAACAAATAGCAACAAAAACCCGGTTATCTGCAAGACAAATTCTGCAAGCTTTGGGGTTCATGGCATCCTGCATTCAACTAATTCCATATGCGAGACTGCATATGAGGAAACTACAATGGTACCTAAAAAGTTTATGGAGTCAACATTGTCACAGTCTGGAAACAACGATTCCTCTCATTTCCTGCCTACAACAGGAGTTTCTTTGGTAGGCAGGGACATGTCACCAGAACAAGGGACTATCATTCACTCTACCCCCTGCCACCCAAACCCTAACTACAGATGCATCAGACTATGCTTGGGGGACCCACCTGGCAGGGAGATGCATTCAGGGGCAAATGGAGCCCAAAACAAATGCATCTGCATATCAACCAGAAAGAGATGCTAGCTTTTCAGAATGCTCTGACAGCCTTCAAGGACTTCATCCAGGACAACTACTGATAAGGACAACAGCACGGTTATGTGGTACATAAACAAGCAGGGGGGGTGCACATTCCTACCCCCTTTGCAGACTAGCCATGGCATTGTGGAACACAGCTTTGACTTACCAAATACATCTTCAAGCTCAATTCCTGCCAAGAAAACAAAATAGTCTGGCAGACGACCTAAGCAGAAATCTTATGGACCCGCATGAGTGGAAACTGGATCCACAAATCTTCAGCATATTAACACAGAAATGGGGGAGCCCAGACATAGATCTATTGCCTCTCCCCAAAATTATCAACTGGACAAATTCTGCACAAGAACTTACCACAGAAAAGCATGGAAAGTGGATGCCCTATCCTTCTGCTGGAAAAAAAATATCAGTCTATGCCTTTCCCCCTCTGCCTCTTCTCTCCAAGGTCTTACTAAAAGTCAGACAGGAAAAAACAAAAATGATCCTAGTTGCTCCAGACTGGCCACGCCATCATTGGCACCCAATTCTAAGGAATATGTCTCAACTTCCTCCTTGGTGCTTGCCTCAAATACCTCATCTACTGTCTCAGCAGAACAATCAAATTCTGCACACCCAGCTCCAAACTCTGAACCTTGCAGCATGGCTGATCATTTAATTATTCAAATACCACCTCTCAGTAAATCTGTGATGGATGTCATTTTGGAAGCCAGAAGGCCTAGTACTAGAAAATCTTATGCTGATAAATGGAAGAGATTCTGTGCTTGGAACCAAGCACAAGGAACGGACACAGCAAAGCCCAATATCCCTCAGATTTTACAATATTTGACTGAGATGCTTCACAAGGGCCTTTCTTTTTCTTCAATAAAAATCCATGCCTCTGCCATCTCAGCTCATTACAACACAGAGCCTCCCTTCTTTTCTCATCCTCTGCTTAAACAGTATCTTAGAGGGGCCAAAAACTTAAGGCCTCCCAGAAGATCACCAACTCCTGCATGGGACCTCAACTTTGTGCTGGAAAAACTCACTCTGCCTCGTTTTGAACCAGCGGCTACAGCAGATATAAAATTTCTATCTTGGAAAACTGCTTTCCTCTTGGCAGTCACTTCAGCAAGAAGGGTTTCAGAACAAAAGGCTCTCATGGCTGTGGAGCCTTTTATTACATTTTACCCGGACAGGGTGTCCCTCAGGACCAATCGTTCTTTTATGCCTAAGGTGGTATTCATTGTGGCTCTTAACCAGACATTTCACCTGCCAACATTTTACCCAAATCCGCAGAACATGGGGGGAGCAGATTCTGCATTCATTGGATGTACACAGACAACTAAGATTCTACTTAAATACGACCAGATCTCTAAGAAAGTCTGAGCAACTACTGGTGGCATTTGCTGCAGGATCAGAGGGGAAGGCTATACCAAAGCAGATTATTTCTAAGTGGATAAGCCACTGCTTTCGTTTCTGCTACTTGCACCATGGTAAACCTGTGCCCAAGGGCATCAAGTCACAATCCACCAGGGCTTGCCTCTACCTCAGCAGCTTTTCTCAGAGGGGTTCCAACCAAAGACATTCTAGAGGCTGCTACTTGGAGCTCTATTCATACGTTCACAAAGCATTATCATTTGCCTCTCTTCTCCAAATCCAGGGCAGGCTTTGCCACTGCAGTTCTGCAGGGCCTTATAGCCGCTCCTAATGCTATTTAGTTCCATCCTCCCATCCATAACTTTGGAATTCTACCCAAATGTAATAACTGCAACAGTGAAACACGAAGAACATAGTACAGTTGTGTACACTTATCATAAATGTAGATGTTCGAGTGTATTCACTGTTGCAGTCTGGGTTACCCACCTGCCATCCCCCTTATTCAATACCTTTTCTTTCCTTTACTATATACTAAAGCCTTTGTGGTGTATTTGCTTTTAGATGAAGGTAAAGTTTATGTTGCTAAAAGTGCATTTACATATATTTCTGTTTGTTTATTTGTATATCTATCTATATATATATATATATATATATATATATATATATATATATATATATATATATTATATATTTTTTTTTTTTTTGCTCCCCATTTGGGGGGCACCTGACATCTGGAGCAAGAAACACTGATTAAAATGGCGTTGGCTGCATGTTTTCTACCCCTGACGACCTGACGTCATGGAAGAGGAGACAGCAACCGATGCAGGACCCAAGACTTTGTTATTCAGGCCGACTGAGGGCAACCTGCCAGCAAATTACCCAAATGTAATGACTGCAACAGTGAATACACTCAAACATCTACATTTATGGTAAGTGTACACAACTGTACTTTTCATATGTTAAAAGTATCAGCAGCATATTATGAAGCTAATTCGACAGAAAATGATGTTGATTCCTGATTGTGCAGAATATAAAGATTTACAAGAGTTAATGCATTCTGCTAACCAAGTTGGAAAACATACTTTGCAATGCAGTTCTGATGCCTTAGAAGCATTTTGCAGGGCTGCTGTCACTGGGCCTGTTTTTAGAAGGCATGCTTGGCTTAAGGAGCTGTTAGAAAAATATGTATTAATGTGTGTATTAGCAATATGCTTAGTGCATTTAGAAGCTTGAAAAGAGTCAACACATTTATTCTATTTCAAACTGCATAAATCTGTACAAACCGCAGTTGCTTTCTGACCTTGTACTGTTAGCTAAAATCTTGCTTGTGCCTTGGAAATTTACTGAGAAGCAGGTGATTTCTGCTTGCATTAGGAAAATAATGAATAGAACAATACTACTTGTATGAAAGTTAGACAAGAAGTTCCGCTGTGCCATGAGAAAATACACAGCTGTAGAAGTTACAGATAATTAGTATAAAGCCTGCTTGAAAATATGAACTGCAATCAGCATTCACTTGTATCTGTATTAGAGAAGTACCTTGAAAAGTAACACTGTACAATAGATGCTTGTCACCAAGGCCAGGTTGTTTTTCTGAAAAGTTTCTCACAAATCTAGTCATGTCAGCAGAAAATCTGAAGTAACATCTGCTGCAGAACAATGCTAAAAGTTGTGTTTAATTATGTCAGCTTAGAAGGCCATGTCTTGTAAAATAGCATAAAAATGAACATACTTCCTGTTAGTAGTTAGACAAATCCTTATATTTGCATGTTTTTGTCTCCTTGCTGCAAGTAAATTAAAGTGCCTTAACTGAACCTTACATGTATTGGTCTTTGAAGTTTTTTCCTTTGACAGATTGGTAGGCAGTCATTCTGAAGAGACTATAAAAACATCCGTGGTGCCACGTTAAAAATAAGGTGTTACGTAACGATTAAAAGGGTAGAACAAAATTGGGTAATAATTGTACAAAAAGGTCCCAAAATCCACCGTTAACCGAAGACGCGAAATACATGCAGTCACAGCGTGCTGATAATATTAAATACTACTCAAAATGGGTTAATAAGTATGAATTTGATGGTAAATTAGAAAAATCCTCACTTGTCAAACTTGTCAAACAGCTTAAAACCGATTCTAGAGGTTGGGTAAAGAAGCAACGTCAATTAGGAATTCCTCAGGCACACAGGTGGATTGAGGAAGTAAACCGAAGGGAACAAAAGAGTAATAATTCAAAAGCAATGTTTTTAGATAAAGAGGACAATAACTTAGTAATAGCATCAGCCCCTCCACCTCCCTTACCAGAATATGAGGCAAGTGAACAAATTAGTGAACAATTTAGTCCACCCCCGCGATATCCTACTGTCACTGCGAGTAAAGACACTACAAAAGTGAAACTGTTTGTTAGAGATCCCGTCAAGACCAGGTCTCGAACACGGGCAGGAAACTCAAAAGGGGACATTGAGTTATATCAAATGGGTAAAAATTCACAATATATCAGTGAAGAAGAAATATGCCCACTTATAGAAGTGCCTAATCCTCAGGCAAGGCAAGAAGGTCAGGACCCAACTATTCTAGTGTATAGACCCTGGACTCCGGAAGACATCCGGAAAGCCACTGGGGGAATTCCCCATCCAAAAGTTAATTTTAGAAAGTTTTTAGAAGATTTGCAAGGAATGAGGCTGAGTTATAATTTAAATGGAGAAGAGGTAGAAAAAGTAGTCAGACAAATTGTGGGACCAGATTGGCACATGATTAGTGGCGACTGGAATCCCCGTGACATTGCGCTTAGGCCCCTCCTACATAGCAGCGCAGAGTTAGACAACAAAGTGAAAGGTCTTACAGACCAAATCTCTGAAAAATGGAAGCCTAGGGCAGACTGGACTTGCATTAATCAATGCATCCAACAGGAAGGTGAAACTGTTGACCAATATTATGCCAGACTATTAAAATGTTTTAATAACCATTGTGGAATGCAGGTTCCTGAAGATCAGACACACGATTCCCCATATGAGCAGCAGTTAAAGAATGCATTTTTGAAAGGCAGTATTGCACCTATAAGCAGTTTTATTACAAAACACATGGTAGATCATCGTACAAGCAGGTTACAGTCATTGCTTGAATATGCTAGACATGCCAAAAGGCATTTTAATAGCAAAAAGAAAAAGAAAGCCCAAGTATTTTTTTGTAGAAGATGGAGCAGAAGTATATGTAGTACAGTCCGGAAAAAAGGGCAAAAGAAATGTCCAGGGAAACAAACAAACAATCTGATCAACAATCAGAGGACTTTAAAGGGCAAAAGAAAAGGGGTGAATGTTTTAAATGCGGTAAAAAAGGACACTTGGCAAGAGATTGCAAGAAAAACAAGAAGACAACCACGGAGGATAAGTAGGGTGAGGACTGACTATATGATAGTCAGAAATCACTAGAAGGGGATAGTGGAAAAAGGACAAATGAGTATGTAATAGAGGGAGTAGAAAATGTGACAGAAGAAATAGAGGAAGTGCAAGAAGTCACGAATAGTGAAGAAAATGAAATACTGGATTTAGCTTTATTGAGCTTAGAGCTCTATTTAGCAGACACAAAACCAGAAGTTACACTCCTGGTAGAAGGAAGGGAAGTCAGATTCTTGTGTGACTCAGGGGCATCACATGAACCCTGGTACATCCCTCCAAACTGCCAGAGAATTCAGAGTCACCTGATTACATATTAGTGAAAGCAGCTAATGGACAGCTGTATTGGGAACCCCTCTCCCATAATATTGTGATAACTGATCCTGTTTCAGAATTGACCCAGAAAAGCAAAATTGTTGTATCTGCAAAATGCTCAGTAAACCTCTTGGGCAGAGACCTTATGCAGTTATTTGGTATAGCAGTAGTTCTGACTATGCAGGGTATGAAAGCACAGCGACAAATTGATACCTTTGCAGTGCAATCGGAGGGTAAAATGTTTTATTGGTACAGCCAGGACTTGGTTACGACTGGTCCAGGGGCAGTGACCGAAGAGTTAATGAATGTAGCCGTCAGCAAGTTCCCCTCCCCTGACATTGATAAACAGCATTTGTTGCACTGTACTCTGTATTATTGTAATACACCAGGACCTGATAAGGAATATGAGCAAGATTTGTTTCGAAATCATGCAAACAGATATTCTGTACTGGGACACAGAAGGGAACAGTGTAGCCAACTGTTCATTGCCCCAAAAGTTCTTAGCACTCTATAAATCTAATCGTAGACCACATGTTAGGTTAACTAAGGACAAGAATGTAAACTGGATAGACTTAGGAGAAAAAGTCACGAGATGGGAAAAACAGAGTTAGAACTGTCAGAACAGGGAATACAAATGCAGAAGCTGAATTGGATAACTCAGACCCACCCAGCTGTACACTTGCAGTCTAGGTAGGACAGCTGATTGGCACTCCTATTGAAGGAGGAAAAGAATGCCTTACAGAATATACCAGAAAATCTCTGGTCAACAGGAAAATCAAATGTAGGACTTATTCGTACAGCAAGACCAGTTACTATTACGCCAAAGTCAGCATTTAAACCACAAAAGAGACAGCATCCCTTAAGAAAAAATGTAGAGGTAGGAATCAAACCTATTATAGCAGCTTTACTCAAGGAAGGGGTGCTGGTGGAATCTCCCGATTCACCATGTAACACACCCTTATTTCCTGTTAAGAAAGCAAATGGAGAGTGGCGTATGGTCCAAGATTTACAAGCTGTAAATGACGCAGTAATACCAAGGGCACCTACGGTGCCAGACCCACACACCCTGTTAAATGATTTAAAACCTCAACAGAAATATTTTTCTGTGGTAAATATCAGCAATGCGTTCTTTTCGATACCGATACACCCTGACAGCCAGCATTGGTTTACATTCACATTTCAGGGGAAAAGATATACATATACGCGATTACACAGGGGTATTGTGAAAGTCCAACAATATTCTCACAAGAAATGGCAAGAAACTTGGTGGGATTTACCCCACCAACAGGTAGTAAAATTTTGCTTTATGTTGACGATATCCTGCTGGCGTCCCCCACCCAGCAAAATTGTAAAAAAAAATACCATAGCGCTATTACAATTTTTAGCCACTGAAGGACATAAAGTAAACAAAAATAAACTGCAGCTTTGGAAAAAACAAGTTAAATACCTAGGATATGTAATATCCAAGAAAGGTAGGACATTAGATGAGGACAGAAAAATAGCGATTTTGCAAGCACCAAAACCCACTACCAAGAAGTAAATGATGTCCTTCCTGGGTACAACTAACTTTTGTCAGAGTTGGATTCCAAACTATGCCTTGGAATCTGCACCGTTGACTAACCTCTTTTATAAAACGCCTATGGCAGCACAGGATTTATTACAATGGACACCAGAAGCAGAATCTGCTTTCTGCAAACTGAAACGGTTAATAGCGTCCTCATTAGTTTTGGGATTACCAAACTATCATAAAAGTTTTTTCCAAACTGTAGATTGTAAGCAAGGTTATATGACATCAGTGTTAACACAGCAGCATGGGGACAAGCAATGCCCTATTGCTTATTATTCATCACAACTGGACCCAGTGGCACGGTCTTTACCTCACTGTGTACAAGCAGTAGTTGCAGCTGCAATGGCAGTACAGACTTCGGCCTCAGTAGTGTTGTTCCACCCTCTCACATTGAGAGTGCCTCATGCAGTCGCAATTATTTTACTACAAGAAAAAGTAGCATATCTTTCCCCTGCTAGGCATCTTTCCTGTATGACTATATTGTTGAGCCAACCTCATATGACAATTGAATGATGTACGACTTTGAACCCTTCTACCTTGCTCCCAACCCCTGCAGATGGCACACCACACAGCTGCCTGCAGGTGATTGAGCAAAAGACACTGCCTAGAAAAGATCTTACAGATGTTCCCTTAAATGATGCCGAGGTGACATACTACATGGACGGCTCATGCAAAAGGGGTCCTGCAGGACAGAACCTAGTAGGATATGCAGTAGTTTCTAACACAGACATTATAGAAGCAAAATCTTTACCACCTAGTTTATCTGCACAGGCAGCAAAATTGATTGCATTGACACGGGCATGTACCTTAGCAAAGGATAAATGTGTGAACATTTTTACTGACAGCCAGTATGCTTTTTCTACTGTACATGTTTTTGCACAACAGTGGAAAAATCAAGGAATGATAACATCTACTGGCAAACCAATCAATCATGCACATTTTATTTTAAATCTTTTAGAATCTATTCAGTTACCTCAAAAAGTAGCTATTTGCAAATGCACAGCTCATACCAAGCAAGAGGACAGGATTTCAAAAGGTAATGCGAGAGCTAATACAGCTGCAAAGCAGGCAGCTTCAGAAGTATTTCTTTTGAATGAGGAACTACAACCCTCTGAGATTTTAGACTTAGAAATGTTAAAGACAATGCAAACACTTACTACCAAACTGAAAAACAAAGATGGGTAAAACAAGGAGCAATTCTCGAAAAGGGGCTGTACATCTCTAAAGAAAGAAAACCGATATTGCCGTCTAATTTGTTTAGATATGCAGCTTTGTTGAGCCATGGGCAGTGTCATGTCTCAACAGGGGGGATGGTACAGTTGGTGAACCAAGTGTTCACGATGTACTGATTTACAAACTACTCTAAAAAATTTTGTTCGTTATGCCACATCTGTAATAAACATCATGCACAAGGGGCGTTAAAGCCCAAGCAAGGGAGTTTCCCTACACCACCGTATCCGTTTGATACTATTTGTATGGATTTCATAGAGTTGAATAAATGTGAAAATAAGAAGTATTGTCTTGTCATTGTAGATATGTTTTCCAAATGGGTGGAAGCCTTTCCGACTAAAAATCTAGACGCTACAACTGTGGCCAAAGTTCTTGTTAAAGAAATCATCCCTAGATTCGGCATTCCAGAAAGGATCTACAGTGACAACGGCACACACTTTGTGAATCAGACCATACAGCAGTTAAGTAAACATTTTTGTATTTCTCTAAAGAATCATTGTGCGTATCACCCGCAATCAGCAGGGCTAGTAGAAAGACATAATGGGATTTTAAAGAGTAAGCTAAGAAAATTAATGACAGAAACGCAGAGAAACTGGGTGTACTGTCTGCCCCTGGCACTGTTGAGCATGAGAGCTGTTCCGAATGCAAAAGGATTGACTCCTTTTGAAAAGCTCTTTGAAAGGGCTTACTATATACCTCAGTGGAAATCTCTCATGCCCGCAGACCAGGAAGCTGACAGTACATTAGCAGAGTATATGCGTAATTTGTTAAATTCTAAACATTTGTTGCAGTTAAATTCTGTTTCAGATAAAGAATGAACCAGACTGTCAGAAGTGGCAGTGCCCCCTGGAGCGTGGATCTGGCTGAAAATAGTTAAGAAGAAAAATTGGGCGTCTTGGAAGTGGAAAGGTCCATATCAAGTGCTTTTGTCAACACCCACTGCAGTCAAAATTGTGGAGCGTGCCTCTTGAATCCACTTGACGCACTGTAAATTAGTTAAAACTTTGAACTGGACAAAAATCTTGTTACATGCCAAAAGCAAAAATAATAGAGTCCAGAAGAAACAGGAATGCAGAACAACCCTTTCCTCAAAAGTATTGCATAATCATCCTGTTAACTGTATTAGTGACAATAATCTTTTTGTTGTGGCCTTTTCTTTTTCCAGCCACGCAGACTGAACTGAATAAACGTAAAGCGTTACTCATAAACTGGCATCCAAACTTTAACACTTACCAGACAATTAAATATGTGTATGCTAAGACTTTCAATGTTTCAAATTGCTGGATTTGCACAGCTTTGCCAACAGCATACAGGGGGTTATTAATGACTACAGTCCCCCTAGGGGTCAATGAAACCTGGGAGAACTTAATTTATAACACTTCAACCATTACAGCACAAGATAAAATAGCAATGCACTTGTCTTTTCCACACAAAGAAACTGTGTTTTTATAAAAGTAATACTGTTCAGGTGGGTTGGAGCAATTGCAATGTAACTGTTCCTTATAAATGTTACACTAAAGGTAACAAAGTAGATCTTTATTGTAATACAAACTATGATTCATTTCTTGAATTGATGCACAAAACACTTGATAAAGTAAAACATAATTCTGTTCTTTATAAACAGCTGTCTATAATTGATAAAAAAATGTTTCATGCAGGGCGAGTGTACATTCATAGCAAGGTTACTACTAAAGTAGAGGATTGTTATTTTGTGTGTGGCAGAAAGGCATACAAATGGTTACCTGAGAATTGGTCCGGCAGTTGTTTTTTGGGTTACCTGGTTCCGGCCATACGACACACTGCAGTTTTGCCTCATGAAAAAATTCAAAATGTCCAAAAAGTCGTCAAGAAACCTGTAAATCCAGTGGGACAAATCGATGCACGTTGGAAAGACCATCACTCTCTAGGCAAAGGACTGACACACATGGACTTAAGTAATAGCATTATATTGTGGACAGGCATATTACCACCATATGGAGCAGTGGAATCAATCTGGAAGCTAAGAAAACTGTCAAAACTTCTCGAAGTAATGAACAACGCAACTTTTTCTGCTCTCGAATTGGTGACTGATAAACTGAATGCTATGAAAACTGTAGTGCTCCAAAACCGCATGGCTCTCAACTTCACCCTAGCAGCGAGAGGTGGTATGTGCTCTTTAATCCAAAAAGAATGCTGTTCTTATATTCCTGACCATAAACACGAAATAGACAATCATCTTGAGGTAATTCAGCAAGTGTCGGCCATGACCAAACCAGGCACAAACCCACTGACGGACTTTTTCCAGAAATGGTTTGGGGAGTGGGGTACCATCCTAATAAACATCCTGATTGCCATTTGTGTAGGTATGCTCCTACTGGGAGTATGTGTTTGTTGTGGTATCCCCTGCATGAAAAGACTGATTAAAAACCTTATAGACATGTCAGTTTCTAAAACCTTATATCAAAGTACTAAGTTTAAAGAACTGTTAAAAGACTAAAATGCTTTCATAAGTTTAAACTGAATGACTCTGTTAACTGCAAATCCTGAGTGGAAGAGGTTAGGAGAAAAAAACAAACTGTTTATGCTTATTTTAAAAGTAGAATAAAAGTATTAATGGGGGGGAAATGTTAGAAAAATATGTATTAG
>NC_056735.1:1243669321-1243725288 GCF_019279795.1 Protopterus annectens | reverse complement strand
ACACTCTACCTAGCTTTTTAACATGATACTCCAACATCCACCATACTTCTTCCAACCCTGCTTGCATGCATTACATCCTACAGTCACTGCCAAGCCCTGCTCACATGATCTACCCTTAACCTCAACTTACTCTTATTCTCTCAAAAAATTGCACAGTAAAATGGTCTTACCACAACCAGTTCTCTATCCCTCTTGTCCTTGGAGGACATCCATCCCAACCCTGGAGCTCCTCAACAAACCAGGCTCCAAGATTACACTATTACCACACTGACCCTATACCAGCTGCCTCCCACTACACTTAATAACAACCTACTTCTCATGAATTTTAATTTCATAAGTATTTACAACAAATTACCCGACTTACATGCATGCATAGCAGCACACACCCTGACATACATATTGCCACTGAAACCTGGCTAAAACCTAACACCAAAGATGAAGACATCCTTTACCCAGGGTATAGTATAATAAGAAATTATAAATAACATAACAAATCGGGAAGAGTAGCAATCTTCTACAATAACACATTGAGCTTCACCAGGTACCCTCATTCACTACCCAATTTCAACAATGCTGAAATAATTATCTCATTTCTACAACTCAAAAACACAAGAGCATATGCATCATAGTTATATTCCTCCTGGTGGTAATTCCCCAGTACTTTTAGAAATCCTAGACTGGACCTCACACAATATACAAAATGAAACCATCATATTAAGTGACTATAACACAGACTACTCCATTATTAACTTCAACCCACCATCACTATCAATTAACCTCTTTGGTTTCACCCATTTGTTCACCTTCCCAACTAGAAATGATAAACATATTAACAAACAATCAATCTTGCACGGGATTTGGGCAACCTCCGCCTCTAAAATCAACAGTGCTGGCTGGCTGACGCCATCACTGACACCTTTCTGCCTTGTTTAGTCCACCATTCGATTAAAAGGTTGGGAAATGCTCTAAATCTGTAACACTTATGGCTTCAGGGGGGGCACTGGCTTAATTGAGTTATTTCCTAAATGATTATTACTGTACTGTCTTGATCAGGGAAGGTGTATTTGAAAGGATGCAAGAAAAACAAAGGCTGAACAACAAAATTAATTTCTTTCCATAATCATAATTTCTGTTCAAGCTATCACTGGATGAAAAGGCTGTGTGAAAAGAAAAAAAAAATTAAAAACTCTAATCAGAGTATATAGAAAGTTATAGCTTCTTGAAAAAGCTGAAGAGTAAGCCAAAATGTGAGAAAAGAAAGAAACAAAAATGTAATGTGCATGGAATGGAGAGCACTGGAGGATGTGTGTGTATGTGTGTGTTTGGGGGGGCTGAAACAGGCAGGGCCTAGGGCACCATTTCACTTGGTAGATGGGCCAACACAATGTGGTACATAGGCCTGTTGTAATGTAGGAACACTGGGGTTTATGTTAGATTTTCGAAAATTTCATAGAGTGAATCACTATAGGTCGACACCTAGTGATCAATCTATGAAATAATCGAAATCTAAAATAAATAAATAAATAAAAACTCAGAAACATAAAGTAAAGCCCCCCTGCACCCCCACTCCCCCGCTACTTAGATATACCAACTCCAAGATCGCACTTCAGTGCAATACAGTGCAGAAATGGAATGTTTCCATTTCCTACACTGTAGTACAATCTTGGAGTTGGTATATTTAAGTAGCGGGGGGTGTGGGGGGCACAGGGGGGCTTGCCCCCCGGCCTACACCCTTTACTTTATGTTTCTGTGTTTTATTTTATTTTTTTAGATTTTCGATTATTTTGTAGATTGATCACTAGGTGTTGACCTATAGTGATTCGCTCTACGAATTTTTCGAAAATCTAATATAGACCCGGAACATTGTACCTACAGGTCAGTCTGTGCATACTACTTGTAAAAGTTTGCAACATGAATTAAAATGTTCCTTAGGGGAGGTGACAGTGACAGGATGTTACTTAGTGTAGAAGTCCATAGGGGCTCCCCAACTTGACGTTTGCTGGGGGCCCCCAAAATCCTAACACCAGCCCTGGTTATAGCCCAGTTAGGAAAGGTTCTTAGTTGTCCTGTGGACCTCACTTGCAGTTTGTATTTGGGTAAAATGTGTAGGAATAATTTCACTGTTCTAAATCATTACAGTTCTACACATGTACCAAGGAGATTTAACAGTTGATCCATCCAGCCATCTATCTTCTAAACTGCTTATCCTGGTGACAGCAATAGAAGTAGCAAGCGGAGCAGGGTAGAGCAGACTTCCCTATCCCCATCAACAGTCCCCATCTTACCCTGGGGATACCTAGCCATTCTCATGCCAGCAGAAAGATATAATCTCTACAGCATGTCCTAGGTCTGCCCTGGGGCCTGGTATAATTCTAATGGAAGGAGGCTGGAAAATATCTTTACTAGGTGCCCAAACCACCTCCTCTAGCTCTTCTCAACTCTGAGGAGCAATGGCTATACTTCAAGATCCTCTTGAATTGCTGAGCTGTCTCCTCACTCTATACCAGAGAGTGAGCCAAGTAAAGGAACCTCATTTCCTCTAAATGTGCAGTGGTCTCTTCTGTTCAGTCACAAATAAAAGCTCATGATTATGGGTAAGAATGGAGACATAGACTGATAAACTAAGAGCTTCTTTTTATGACTCATTCCCAATAACCACTGCACTTCAACATAACCCCTTTAGTACTGCTGTAGCTGCCCCACATCTGTTGATCAATCCCCAGATCCTCTCTGTCTTCAGTCATGAAGAAAACCATAAACAGAAAAATACCACAGACAGCCAAAGATAGATCCTGCACAAATAAAATCAATGAAATAAAAATCAAGGTGACCACCATGGCTAAAAACGTGTACTTTAATGTAACAAATAAATTAAAACATGCAATGGAGGTCTAAAATAAAAGATTAATACTTTCACGCAATAAGTGCTTCTTCAGATCTACTCCTTCAAGTAACAGCCAATAGGACAATAATTCAGTTAACTCTAATAAGAAAGCCTGTGAGCTTTTAAAGCAGGCTTTAAAGGTATAACTCCATTTAAACCAGGGTCTTTGTCAGCCTGTAATTTGGCAATCCACTTCATTTCTGCCACTTCAGTACAATTCACAATGTCTCCACCTCTTAAATTTTTTCTATTACTTCCAACACCATGAAGCTGAAAGAATGCCTTGGGTTAATAACAATATGTTTATATAAGGCATTAGAATTTTTTCCATTCCTAATGTCACTCATATGTTGCAAAATGCATTCTTTCAAAAGCCTATTGTTTTTTTCATACGTAGTACCCATTGCATACCTTGCAACTAGCCAAATAGACCAAATTCTTAGTTTTACAATCAGCATAAGTTTTTAAATATACATGGTGTGTGTTAAAGAATGTACAAATGAATTAGACACGGAGATCATACTATAAGATTTACAGGCTCTACAAAGAAAAATACCAACCCTACTGCATAAACATTTCTTCTTTATCCTAGGTTCATAACAAATCTGTCATTTTAAATATATATAGTTCTTAAACCTAAAACAGGGTCTATCACTGGCAGTGTTCCTAATATTATCATCTGACAGTAAGACAGGCCAGTTTCTCTTAACAATATCACAGACCTTCCCACAATCACTACTGCATGTCAAAATTAATCTAGTGGTAGAAGTGCCATTATAAACAGTATTATACAGCACAGAGGATCTTTTCACAGACTGAAGTGCTTTATTGAAATAAGGTTGCCCTTTCATTATCCTTAGTCTACTAACTTCGGAGTGGGCTTTCTCAACCTCCTTGGGGTGATAGCCTCTATCCAAAAATTCTTTCCCCAAGCTCTTAGTAGCTTCCAAAAATTAAATATCACTTAAGGACATTATTGTATTCATGGGACAGATACATACTCGTTCTATGCAACAAGGGGTTTTTCCTGCACTTCTTCACAAATAAGGAAGTATCCATCTTCCCATCCTCTCTGAGGGACAAATGAACATCAAAGAAGTCTATACACTGCTTGGAATAATTCACAGTAAATTAAAAATAAGAGGTGTTTTCAAAATACCTCACAAAATTATAAAGCAACTCAATACTGCCATCCTACAATGTAAAAACATTGTCAACACAGCACCTGTAATATAAAACATGCTTAAAAAAATCTATTATTGGAAATATCCATCACATATTCCACCTCCCAACTAGCCATCACTAAATTAGCGTAGCTATTGGCACATGATGTGCCCATAGTTACATCTTACTTTTTCATGTAAAATACATCATTAAAAATAAAAACATTATTAGTAAAAATAAGATCCAGTAGAGTGCAGATAAGTTCAATGTGTCCATTGTCATAGTCACTATTCATCCTTAGAAAGGTTCTGACAGACTTAATGCCTAAATCATTTGAAATAATAGTGAACAAAGTACACACATCTAAAGTAACAAGACACAAGTCATTGGTCCTTCCCAAAGTATCAAAACATTGACCAAGTGTCCGTAAAAAATATTCTGTGTCCTTAAGAACTGAAGGAGTCTTCTCAACAATAGGTTTCAACTTAGTTTCTACAAAGAAAAACCAAACAAAATCCAAATGGATAAAATGCAACACTTAAAGATGAAAAATAAAAACAATAAAACAGCCACCAAGGACTAAACGAAGGTCTTCACTTTTTTAATAAAACACAAAAGCACAGAACCAAGCAACTAAATGCTTTCACCAGGCAAAAACCGCTGGCTTCCTCAGAGTCATTTGGTATTACATAGAACACATCATCCCCCCATCAAACCCTGAGGTTCTTACCTTAGAGAGATGTGTTGAAGCCGAGTTTAGAAAGACCTTAATACAAGACAGATATATTATGGACAATCTTACAAAAGAAGAAAGACTGCTTATGAAAAACTTGCATCAAAATCAACAATATAGGTTTATGAAACCAGATAAGGGTGGGGGGGATGGTGATTATGACTAAGATAGACTATTGTAGTAGAATGATTCAAATTCTTAATGATGAGGTAACCTACTGTAGAGTATCTAAAAATGAAGTAAATAGAGCCTACTTAAAGTTAGATCTTCTTTTATAGGATGCATTACTTCAAGGCCTAATTAACAAAGTAGAGTATAATTATTTAACAGTAAAATTTCCAACTATACCAGTTATTTTTGGGATTCCCAAGGTCCACAAAGAAATTAGCAACCCCCCATTTAGACTGATTGTTGCAGCCAGGGGTTCTAAGACAGAGCCCCTAGCTTCCTTTGTGGGCACTTGATCAAAAACAGCAGTAGAAGAGGCTGTGCACATATTGAGAGATTCATGGTACTGCCTTGAGAGGCTTAGGGAAGTTAAAGACAACAACAGTTATGTTTTTGTGACAGTGGATGTAGTCAACGTATTCACTGTCATTCCCCATGAACAGGGATTGGCTATGTTCCATGAGAGTCTCTCAAGAAGTAGAACGACAGACAAAAATAAAATAAATCTGCTGATAGACCTCATGGAAATTATATTAAAAAACAACTTTATTAGTTTTGAAGGTGAAATTTATCAGCAGCTAACTGGTGTAGCAGTGGGAGCCAAATGTGCTCCTGTTTTTTCTAACTTGGTATTACTTGCATGGGAGAACCTCTTTATTTTTCCATCCAAATATAAAGATAACATTCTTTTATATAACAGATTTTTGGATGATGTATTAATCCTATGTAAAGGAGTTGACATTTCTATAGTAGAGTTCATTGAAAATATAAACGCTACAACTGATTTTTTCAAATTTACTTATTCTTGGCACAATGAAGAGATTAATTTTCTAGATGTAACTATAAAGAAAACATCACAATGTTTATGTAGTAGCATCTATAGAAAAGAGACATATTCAAATTCACTTTTACATTTCAATAGTTGTCACCCCTACCACCAAAGAAAAGGAATCATAAAGGGGCAGATGGTGAGAACATCTAAGTTGTTTAGTGACAACTTAACTTTTAAAGATGAAATCTACAAACTGATATGAATGTTCCTAGACAGGGGATACCCTTAAAATTACTATTAAATATTAAAAGAGAGATTATGAGAAAAAGAGAAACATGTTACTTCCTATTTTGTAGAATGTAACACCTGGCACTCCCAATGAAGTTAACCAAGAAAAATTAGGTGCCATGTTTGTATTAAATACAATGATAGGGCTCATGATTTGGTGACATGTTTGAGAAATGCTTGGAAATTCTGTTTAAGTGACAATATTAAAGAAACTTTAGGTCAAGAACCATTGATAGTTTACAGTAGAGGGAACAACTTAAAAGGTATCCTTGAAAGAGAAGCCAATGTTCGAAGAAAGTCAATTATGAAGAAATGCAACATGTGTAGATGGTGTAGATACATCAATGATGGTCCATACTTATGTGTAAATGACTATAAGTACACCATTTCATGTCCAGGAATTTGTAATTGTAATACCATGTGTATTGTATATGTTGCTTCCTGTATTTCATGTGAAGGGTTTTATGTGGGTAAAACCATCCGTAGATTACGTGACAGGATTTCAGAACATTTAAGGTGTATTAATAGAAACGATGAGCACAATGCACTTTATTTACACATGAAAAGATGTAAGAATTTTAAAAAGTTTATATTCTTTGTTATAGATTGAGTTGTTGCTAGTGAAAAGGGGGTGTGACACTAACAATAAAATTGGAGCCTTGGAAACAACTTGGCAACTTAAGCTTAATGCTTTGAAGCCACCTGGTTTGAATGATGCCGTCTCCCTAATGCCTATTTTAAAATTAAAGGCAAATCAGATTTAATTAGGGGAAATAATAATAAATAATAAAAAATAATAAAAAATATATACATAGTGTTGACAACAGTTGTAATGTCGTTACTGTGTATCAAACAACATATTAATTTAGTTATTTATTGTTATAAAAAACATTTTTGTCTGTTGCAAAGTCATCATGGTAATATGAGGTTGATTGAATGTGTGGATATTTATGGAGATTTTTAATTAATTAATTTTGATATATATTTTTTTAGTCGATTAGTGTAGTAATTAATCAATTAATCAATTGATTGTTTACATATTTAAATGTGTTCTATGGAATACCAAATGACTGAGGAAGCCAGCGGTTTATGCCTGGTGGAAGCACTTAGTTATTTGGTTCTGTGCTTTTGTGTTTTATTAAAAAAGTGAAGACCTTCGTTTAGTCCTTGGTGGCTGTTTTATTATTTTTATTTTTCATCTTTAATTAGTTTCTACAAAGACCAACAATGGCTCAGTCAGCCATTCATGACACAATACAATGGGTCACAGTGGAGGGTCAATTAACTGTTTGTGGACTTTAAGAAGACCATGGATTATCAGAATCAATGGATCCATTACAGTCAAATACTCAAAATCCTCCTTGGTAAATTTCTTCATCATAAACAGATCGTATAAACGGTCATGCACGTATTTAGTCATCCTACTAACATCCGATCTAGTGATTCTGGAGTAAGTGCGCATATCACTTAGCATTAACTCCATTTTCTTAACATATGCATCTACATCAAAAAACACAATAGCACCCCCCTTGTCAGCAGGATGTATGAAAATGTTAGGATTGTCCTGTAACTCCCTCAGGGCTAGCCATTCACTTTCAGTTAAATTGTAGAACTTCTGTGGATGATTAATGTTTAGTTCATTAAACACATTATTTTCACAAACTTTAAGGAAAGCTTCAACAAGTGGATGAGGCTGTGGCAAAAAAGTACTAGGTTTTCTAAAACCACTTACATTGTTCACATCAGTAGATGGAAAAAAAAACAATTTGAACATTACATTCATCACAAAGAGTTTAAGAGTCAGGATAGCGTCACTCACCTCTGAGCGTCTCGCTGGTATAAACAATAAACCTTTATTTAAGACAGACATATGCTACTCTGATAAATGAAACAAAGACAAATTAATAAAAAAGTCTGACAAATTGCTGCTTCACAGGTAAGCACCCCTGCTCAGAGAAATATAAAAAATTTTGTAAAACAACCAAGTACTGAGCAGGAGTGAAAGTGAGAAAATAACAGAAGATAACAATCCAAGATGTAAAATCCACGTAGTTTATTGCAGACAAGAACAAACGGATAAGCGCTTTCACTGTATCAGCTTCTTCAGATCCATGAAACAAACCTCCTAACACAAACTAGTTATATATTAAAAGCACACTGAGACAATTAAATAATTAACCTATCAAGAAGATGATCCAACACAAACCTCTATTTAAAGGCATAGCAAACTGCAAGGAACAGAAAAGAACAGAAAAAAGCTCACTACAAGAATATAAATGCATAAAATAACTTAAAACATCCGTAAAATGACTTTAAACACTCCATAGAATATATAAAAGATTTTCCAAAACACATAAACTAATACATGAAAAAATGTTATATATAAATACATAAAAAACTTTGAGACATAAGGACATAATGTAAGCATACGCATATAAGTAATTACAAATAGTCACTTTACATGCCTGCGCTGCCTTAGGCTAGGTTTTATGGATGCCCTTTCATTTAAACCCAGTCCCCTATCAGCCCTTAAAAGTGTTATCCAGTCACTCTCTTTTCCTTCAGTGTATATCCTAACATCACCACCCCTCTGATTTGGGGTAATGACCTCTAACACTCTTAACAAAAACTTGTGGTCATGACCATGCGTGACCACGTGTTTAGCTAAAGCATTATGCGACGTACCCTTCCTAATGTGGTAATTATGCTCTCTCATCCTATGTCTGAGTGGGCAGTTGGTCTTACCCACGTAGAAAGAGGAACACAACTGACATACTGCCAAATAGACGACATGTACGGTCATACAATTCGCCTCCACTTTAGTATAAAAAACTCTTCTCAAATCAGGATGAAAAAACTCCACATTGCTGTCTATAAAAGGGCAAAAGTTGCAGTGACCACAGGGTCTGGTACATCCTACCTTTTTAGGATGTCTATCATGTCTTGGATAGCACAACATCCTTTTCAAGTTGTTCTTATTCCTAAAAAGAAAACGTGGAGCTTCACCTACTATCTGCCTAAGGTCATCATCGACCTGCAGGACACCCCAAAACTTACTGACAATCTCCCTGATTTAAAACTGATCTGATGAAAAAGTTGTGGAGAACTTAACACAACGATCAGTCTTTTTATACCCAGCAACACTAGGATATATGGGTCCAAAATAAGGACTGGCTACAGTCAAACGTAGATTGTGTACTTCATACAGATGGTGGTTGACCTCGTTCACATTATACCCCCTTTCTGCTAACCTCCTTGTCAGGTTATCTAATTCATTGGTAAACCCTATATCCATTGGGTTTAACCTTGAGGCCCTAATTGCCTGTCCTTTCATAATATTCCTAAATATGAACGGTGGATGCATGCTCGTTCTCATAAGTAATGAGTTACAGTGACAGGTCTTACGAAAAACCCCTGTGTTGATAATATCATCTGGTAACCTTTCAACAAACAGATCCAAAAATTCAATCTTATGCTCAGAGAAATGCATAGTAAACTTGAGGAAGGTGGTTAGATTGTTCATCATTGTATACATAGATTGCAACTGTGCCAATGTCCCTTTCTATAAAACAAAAAGGTCATCCACAAACCGCCGATAAAATACTACATGCTCCCTGAACAATGTTTGACAAAACAACACATGTTCCTCCCAATGGGCTAGAAATATGTTAGCGTAGCTGTTCGCACAAGGTGTGCCCATGGCTACGCCATCACATTGCCTATAAATAACATCTCTGAACATAAATAAGTTATTTTCAAAAACCAGTTCTAGAAAGTGTGTTATCAAGTCAATCTTAACATCCAAGTAGTCATTATGCTCCTTTAAATATTCTGAAACATAGGTAAGTCCTAGCCCATTCGGTATAACTGTAAAAAGGGACTGCACATCAAAGGTTACAAATATACAGTCCGCAACAGTTCCTTGTTGTTTAATACATTCATAGAGGTCTATTAAGAACTGCTTAGAGTCTCATAATACAAAAGTATTATTATTCAAAACTTGCCTTAAATGTTTTTCTATAAAGACAGATAGATGCTCAGTTACCCACCCACGACCAGAAACAATTGGTCTCATGGGTGGGTCTTTAGGGTCTTTATGTATCTTGGGTAGCCCATGTATCACAGGAATAACAGGTGCCCTGATGCAAAGGTATTCATATAACTCCTTCCCTATTAAATTACTCTTAATGTTCCTTGCAGTTTGCTATGCCTTTAAATAGAGGTTTGTGTTGGATCATCTTCTTGATAGGTTAATTATTTAATTGTCTCAGTGTGCTTTTAATATATAACTAGTTTGTGTTAGGAGGCTTGTTTCATGGATCTGAAGAAGCTGATACAGTGAAAGCGCTTATCCATTTGTTCTTGTCTGCAATAAACTATGTGGATTTTACATCTTGGATTGTTATCTTCTGTTATTTTCTCACTCTTACTCCTGCTCAGTACTTGGTTGTTTTACAAAATTTTTTATATTTCTCTGAGCAGGGGCATTTACCTGTGAAGCAGCAATTTGTCAGACTTTTTTATTTGCACTTTTGTTTTGCTGCTGTCAGGAGTGAGTTTATTGCTGGATCATGGCCAATATTGAGTTGGATTATACTCCTAGAGGTGAAGACTGTAGGAAAGAGGCACTTCAGTCGAGGTTTCAACAATATTTAAAAGGTACTGTCAATGCTTCCTGGTATTTTGAGAGTGTTGCTGTATCTGATGATGTCACAGAGGCGACGGTGAACACTGAGAAGCTGCACAGGCTTCTTGACGCTATGGAGAAGGACTTTATGAAGTTAAGATGTTTCCAAATGCAACGATTACATTTCCAGTTCTGTTTGGATAGGAACATTATTCCCAGAGGGCTTCGTGTGTTTACGATGTCAAGTCAGGGGAGAGAGTATCCAGATTTGCTTGCACAGTGGCAACATTTGAATATCGAGGTAAGCAGGAAATATCTGCAGTTCCTCATTGACTTTTTTCGTCCAGAGGAAGCTAAGTTAACTGACAGTATTAATATGACACAACAAGCGCTCTTTGGTGAATTCCCTAGTGAAGTAGTACAACCACTCTTCGAGAATGTATTGGACAGTGTGTTAGCATTTGAACGTAAACTACTTCAACAGAAAAGGCATAAGGCTACTAGGGACATTACGGATTGATTTTAAACTGGGCCATGTGTTTATGTGGCCCAGAAATGGTAATAATACCGTTACTCCCTCTACTGTTTATTCAAATAGGAGGCATGGTTCTGATAAGTTTGACCATGACCCTATTATTAAGGACAATAATAATGTGAACATTAATGTAAATACTAGGACCTTGGAAGCTGAAGTTGTTGGTACTGTGACTAAATGTAATAATGTTGTTAATACAGAGTCTCATAGGTCTGAAGTTTGTACAGAGAACACTACAGGAAAAGATGTTGGTGGTCCCCTGATTAGAGGGGAATCACTTGTCAATGAAGCCTTTGTGCATGATTATAATGATTTTAATGATGTCATACATATTATACATCCTAGTATGCAGCCAGGCACTAATCTATATCCCGAAGTGCGCATTAATAAGGATAAACCCACATCTTTGGCTGGCAAATCTGAAGTTGTGGTGAGACCAAAGATAAGGGCAGAGCAAGTAGATTCAAGTAGTAATATTAGCCTTGATTTGTCTTTTCCTCTACCTACACGCCTGGAGAAAGGCCCACGGAGGTCACGCTCCATGAGTCGAGGCAGACAGAAAAGAAAGTCTTCAGGGGAACCCTTATCCCATCAGACCCTGAAAAAGATGTGGACCAACAAACATTAGTTCACAATATATCTCAAGTGATACTTAGTATTGACGACATTAGGCTGTTAAGTAAAGGGTTGAATTTTATTCCAAAGACACAGAGTAGGTTAACGGATACTATTACAGACCTTAAATTGTTTTGCAGAAATGTTATGTTAAAATATATGTTTAAGGGTTCCAGTAATGAATCAGCTGATAATAGGGAGTTCATATTTAAGAATTTGAGTGAGTTTGTCCCCACCAATCATCCTTTGGTTGAGGCTTTCTTAAAACTAACGGAAGATGAATTATATAGCTTTACGACAGCAAGAGAGATAGGAGACCTATGAGGTCTGATAACCTTACCTATAAGGAGAGGTTAAGCTTAAAGAAATTACAAGATGACTCCACCATCATTATAAGGCCAGCAGACAAGGGTGGTAGGATTGTTGTTATGGATACTTCGCATTATAACACAACCATGGAAATGATGTTGCTTGATAAGTTTTATGAAGTGATTACAGTGGATGATGTTAATGACATTATTAGGTATGTTGGCTATACACTTTTGGATATTTTTAAGAGTAATTTAATAGGGAAGGAGTTATATGAATACCTTTGCATCAGGGCACCTGTTATTCCTGTGATACATGGGCTACCCAAGATACATAAAGACCCTAAAGACCCACCCATGAGACCAATTGTTTCTGGTCGTGGGTGGGTAACTGAGCATCTATCTGTCTTTATAGAAAAACATTTAAGGCAAGTTTTGAATAATAATACTTTTGTATTACGAGACTCTAAGCAGTTCTTAATAGACCTCTATGAATGTATTAAACAACAAGGAACTGTTGTGGACTGTATATTTGTAACCTTTGATGTACAGTCCCTTTTTACAGTTATACCGAATGGGCTAGGACTTACCTATGTTTCAGAATATTTAAAGGAGCATAGTGACTACTTGGATGTTAAGATTGACTTGATAACACACTTTCTAGAACTGGTTCTTGAAAATAACTTATTTATGTTCAGAGATGTTATTTATAGGCAATGTGATGGCGTAGCCAATGGCACACCTTGTGCGAACAGCTACGCTAACATATTTCTAGCCCATTGGGAGGAACATGTGTTGTTTTGTCAAACATTGTTCAGGGAGCATGTAGTATTTTCTCAGCGGTTTGTGGATGACCTTTTTGTTTTATGGAAAGGGACATTGGCACAGTTGCAATCTATGTATACAATGATGAACAATCTAACCACCTTCCTCAAGTTTACTATGCATTTCTCTGAGCATAAGATTGAATTTTTGGATCTGTTTGTTGAAAGGTTACCAGATGATATTATCAACACAGGGGTTTGTCGTAAAACCTGTCACTGTAACTCATTACTTATGAGAATGAGCATTCATCCACCGTTCATATTTAGGAATATTATGAAAGGACAGGCAATTAGGGCCTCAAGGTTAAACCCTATGGATGTAGGGTTTACCAATGAATTAGATAACCTGACAAGGAGGTTAACAGAAAGGGGGTATAATGTGAACGAGGTCAACCACCATCTGGATGAAGTACACAATCTACGTTTGACTGTAGCCAGTCCTTATTTTGGACCCATATATCCTAGTGTTGCTGGGGATAAAAAGATTGATCGTTGTGTTAAGTTCTCCACAACTTTTTCATCAGATCAGTTTGAAATCAGGGAGATTGCCAGTAAGTTTTGGGGTGTCCTGCAGGTCGATGATGACCTTAGGCAGATAGTAGGTGAAGCTCCACGTTTTCTTTTTAGGAATAAGAACAACTTGAAAAGGATGTTGTGCTATCCAAGACATGATAGACATCCTAAAAAGGTAGGATGTACCAGACCCTGTGGTCACTGCAACTTTTGCCCTTTTACAGACAGCAATGTGGAGTTTTTTCATCCTGATTTGAGAAGAGTTTTTTATACTAAAGTGGAGGCGAATTGTATGACCGTACATGTCGTCTATTTGGCAGTATGTCAGTTGTGTTCCTCTTTCTACATGGGTAAGACCAACCGCACACTCAGAGATAGGATGAGAGAGCATAATTGCCACATTAGGAAGGGTACGTTGCATAATGCTTTAGCTAAACACGTGGTCACGCATGGTCATGACCACAAGTTTTTGTTTAGAGTGTTAGAGGTCATCACCCCAAATCAGAGGGGTGGTGATGTTAGGATATACACTGAAGAAAAAGACAGTGACTGGATAACACTTTTAAGGGCTGATAGGGGACTGGGTTTAAATGAAAGTGCATCCATAAAACCTAGCCTAAGGCAGCGCAGGCATGTAAAGTGACTATTTGTAATTACTTATATGCGTATGCCTACATTATGTCCTTATGTCTCAAAGTTTTTTATGTATTTATATATAACATTTTTTCATGTATTAGTTTATGTGTTTTGGAAAATCTTTTATATATTCTATGGAGTGTTTAAAGTCATTTTACGGATGTTTTAAGTTATTTTATGCATTTATATTCTTGTAGTGAGCTTTTTTTCTGTTCTTTTTCTGTTCCTTGCAGTTTGCTATGCCTTTAAATAGAGGTTTGTGTTGGATCATCTTCTTGATAGGTTAATTATTTAATTGTCTCAGTGTGCTTTTAATATATAACTAATTTGTGTTAGGAGGTTTGTTTCATGGATCTGAAGAAGCTGATACAGTGAAAGCGCTTAAACGTTTGTTCTTGTCTGCAATAAACTACATGGATTTTACTTCTTGGATTGTTATCTTCTGTTATTTCTCACTCTCACTCCTGCTCAGTACTTGGTTGTTTTACAAAGACAAATTAATCACTAGGTTTTCCGATTCCATGCCGCTAAACTCCTTAGCTGAGGACTGCATTTCATTGATAATGTCTGCCTCTTCCATCCACAACATAACTCATGCCCCCCTCTGGCCATTGATGGAAGGAAATTTCACTATCACTGACAACTCCAGAAAAACATGTATGGAAGCAGAGGTAGGTTTACTCTTGCCATTGTTCTCCCTGTGGGTTAAGGACTGGAGTGGCTGCCCATAGTAGACCATCAGTAGCCAATAAAACATGTTCACTCTGCTCATGAACAATTGCAAGGGAACCATTATTAGTATTCTCATTTATTCCTTGCATTACAGTCCCTATGTTATTAGCCATATTACAGAGATTGTTTGCATTCTTATTAAGCCTAGGCCATACAAAAATTAGGCTGATTTTCTTGAAGAAGTAGATCTGATGAAGCACTTATTGTGTGAAAGAGCTAATCATTTCTTTTAGTCCTCCATTGCATGTTTTTATTTATTTATTTGGTGGATTAAAGTGCATGTGGTTAGCCATGGTGGTCACCTTGATTTTTATTTCAATGAACAAAACCATGAGATTATTAACTCCTCCTTGTGACCAGTACAGATACTGACAGGCCAGGAAGGCAGCTAAAATAACAGGAAGTCTGTTTTGTCAATTTTAACATGGAATGCACATAACCTTACAGGTAAAGAAAGAAAAACAGAGCATTGAACTGTATTAAGAAATATGAAGTCAAAATTGTCATGCTGTAGGAGATGCATTTGGAGAGCATTTAACATATGAGACATCAATAAAAAAGAGGATTTCAGTACAGATATTTAGTAGAATGTCATTTACAAAGGTTAAGAAGTACTTCAATTGTAGTAGAAAAAGAATAAAAGACAATAATGTAATATTTGTGATAGTGAGGGATAACTAGTGTGTAGCTGTATGCCCCCCTCAAAAAATGCAGTTATGGAGCTTAAACGAATTATGGGAAAATAATTAGTTTCTAACAGTGCATTTTATTTATAGGTTGTGAATTGAATTTAGCTTATAGCATTGAAGATGTGTGCGGTGGCAGTCTATAAGGGAAACTATAACTATAGAATGTAGTTTTTAAAGATGTATACGAGAGTATTAGGTATTGGGTAGAAGGAATTTACAAATTATTCTCCAATAACTGGGCTAGTCTGGTCAGATACTATATATCACAAGAGCATTTGCATTTGCTTGAAAGTACTGAGACCCAACCAATGTTGATATCTTAATTATTTATTTATTTGTTTATTATTCATTCATTCATTCATTCAATTTGGTAACCAGGGCACTGATCCAAAAGGACCTATTTCAGACTCAGCAGGGACAAATATAAATGACAGTAGACAAGCAAGTTGACAAGACGTATTCTGAATGCAAATAAAAATGTGTTAAGACAACAGTGAATTTGTACAGTAGATAGTAGAAATAGATGGTTAGAGTAAGCAGAGAATAAGATGAAGAGATTGAATACTGAAGGGGTAGAGCACAAAGTGTAAAAGATAGCAAAAGTAAGATAAGGGCACATAGAAATTAACTATATACAATATATACAATGTGAAAGAGTTGTCATATGTTAGTGTAGGGAATTATGTGAAGAAGACAAAGATACCTGACTGGTGAAGGAGAGGGGTGGGGGATTAGGTGATGTGTCCAGCAGGAAAACATTTGCAAATTGACTTGGACTTGAAATTATCTTTAAGCTGAGGATGAAATGATTGGTATGATGTGAGATCTTTACCATGCATCTAAAAGTGTTAAGATAAAACTGCAAGAAGCTAAAATAATACAATTGATATTTTCCATATAATAATTAAAAATAAGGGAATTTAAGAAATGGGTAATAAATAAAATGTAAGCATTATTAGGGCAGATATAAATCATTCAAGAGAGACTGCCCAAGGCTAGAATAAAATGAAGATTATTTTTAAGTGTACAGTGGAATTAGGCAGAGATGTGGGAGAAAAATAAAACTATTTAGAGGGCTTGGCAAAAGTTAAAATATTGCATATGAGGAGGGAGCTTCCAGATCAAGAAGAGGAACAATTTCAGTATACTAAGAGCAAAATAAGGGAGCATTTGGATGATATGCATGAGTTTAGGAAAATTGCAGTTAAACAGTTGTTTTTGAAAATAACCACAGAACACAGAAATGTTTATCACAAACACTTAAGCAACAGAAAGTGGAAAGATGTGGCAAAACTAGGAGTCCTGAAAAGATAATTTAGATATTTGTCAATTTTATGAAAATCTATACAGAGCAGTGGTGTGGGGGAATTATAAAGAGGTACATTTAGAAACTTTGGATATTCCAAAGCTTGGTGAAGTGGAAACTCAATTAACAGTCATGATAGATAAACAACACATAAAAAATGTGATAACTTTAACTAAGCAACAGGCCAATCTCCACTCTGAATCACTGTACTCTATTAATATGGGTGGAATTTAGAAGTTAGAAAGATGGAGAATGCTAAATATTTGAAGAGCACTTCATAATAATGTTTAAGGGGGGGTCTGCATCATGGAATAAGGCAGTGGTGTACCAAAGGAGGGCAAGGATCCTGCAGACCCTACTTTATGTAGATCATTTAAATTCTAAATAATGACTCCAAAGTCTTTATGTTTATATTAGCAAGGAGAGAGAGAGAATGACAGAAAAAAATACAAATGTTGATAGATATGAATCAGTCCCAGTTTGTGGAAGGGAGATAAACATTTGATAATATTAATAGAGTCCAATGATTCATAGTGAATTGCAATATAAGAAAACTGTGTTACTGTTGATTAGTTTAGGTGCAGAAAAGCATTTGATGGAGTTTGCTGGGAATTAATGAGTAAGGCAATTTTAAGATTTGCATTCCACAATAACATAACAGAGATAATAAGGAGACTATATCATGGATCAGAGGCAAAAATTGAGGTGGAGGAGTCCTTTCTGACAACTTCAGTTTGAACAGAGGGACCAGGCAGGGGTAGCCCCTTTCCTGTTTTCTAATTTACTATATACTTGGAACCTTTAGCTAAAATATAAATAATTCACAATTTCACATTTATAATTGGTGTGGTATTCAAGAAAAAGTAGCTTTGTTTATGATTGATATTATCTTGTGCTAGACAAATCCTGACTCTGACATTAGTGTGTTGTAGAATATTCTATGAGAGCTTCAAGTATTTTGGGGGCATAAAATAAATGAATATAAAACAAAACTACATCATGAAATGATGTTCCTATTCATGAATTAGATCAGCAACACACATATTTATGGGGTCATTAAAAGATGAAGTATTTAGATAAATGGATTAAAAAGGACTCTGTTGCAGCAGCTAAGGATATATGGAAAGAGACCAAGTAGAAAATTATTTAAAAAAATAAGAAATTGGAAACTAATGGACATGGAGATGGACAGTAAGATACAGCAGTGAAAAATGTTTTTTGTTTTATTTGGTTCTGGACATAGGTCAAGTATACATTTTGTTATAGATTATAGTTAATAAAGACCTGAAGGAATTTATTTGAGAAGGGAAGAGGGCAAAATGAAATGGGCTAAATGGGTGCTTCCTATTGAACAGTGTAGTTTATAACTACTTAATTTGAAGAGAAACATTAAAGCTAAACAACTGAGACTTTTATATATAGCACAAGCATTTGCCTATAGATCAGAGAGGAAAAAGATGATGGTGGAATAAGGTGGAAGTACAAGGAATGCAAAGAAATTACAAGTTTGCCAACAACCCCTTTAGAAGAATAAAAAAAAATATATAGAATATTAAACTTATAAAACAAAGATAGCGAACTGCGTTATAGCCACAATGAAGGCACAAATACGTTTAGCACTTTCTTCCACTTTTATTATAATGTGAACTTCTTCAGAAAAGACACGAGCCCTCTCCAACTCGTGTCTTTTATAAAACTCATACAGGATGTGATATCATGATTGATGTGATTTAATTAACATTAATTGTTCAATTCTAACAAACCTTTTCTTAATAAAACATTATAGATATTATTAATGTTAATGAATATTCTCCCACAAGTTTTTCCAAAAAGAACAACTCTTATAACTTTGAATGCTCTTGTTCCATGTGTACCATCACTTTTAATACTAATTTAATGTGTGTCTCCATGACGATCTCAATTTAAATATAAACATGAATATAAATGCGTGCATTCCTGAACCAATGCACGCCTTCATGATGTGCACTTTGTACCAACTGGCGATCGTATGATCAAAAATATTCTATTGAATATGCACACTTAAAAAAAGAAGAAATATTCAGAACACTCACGTCCACAAACGGTGGACCCGTGAATGTGTGCGCTCATGCCTGCCAGTGCACATGTACACTTGCATACTTACACACACACACACACACACACACACACACACACACACACACACACACACATATGTATACACACACTCACACACATACACGCACACACACATACTCACGCACACACACACACAAACACACACACACCCACCCTTACTCCCTGATGAAACACACACACACACACACACACACACACACACACACACACACACACACACACACACACAAACATACACACACACACACATACACACACACATACACACGCACCCACACTTCACCCCCTTTGGCATACCTCCAAAAGTGGACCAAGGTGGGCATGCACGTGTCCGGATCCATACCAACACTCAGCAACTCAACAACACAGTGAGTGTTGGTATGGATCCGGACACATGCATGCCCACCTTGGTCCACTTTTGGAGGTATGCCAAAGGTGATATGTGTGTGTGTTTGTGTGTGTGTATGTGTGTGTATGTGTGTGTGTGTTTGTGTGTGTGTGTGTGTGTGTGTGTGTGTGTGTGTGTGTGTGTGTGTGTGTGTGTGTGTGTGTGTGTGTGTGTGTGTGTGTGTGTGTGTGTGTGTGTGTGTGTGTGTGTGTGTGTGTGTGTGTGTGTGTGTGTGTATGTGTGTGTGTGTGTGTGTGTGTGTGTGTGTGTGTGTGTGTGTGTGTGTGTGTGTGTGTGTGTGTGTGTGTAAGTATGCAAGTGTACATGTGCACTGGCAGGCATGAGCACACACATTCATGGGTCCACCGTTTGTGGACGTGAGTGTTCTGAATATTTCTTCTTTTTTTAAGTGTGTATATTCAACAGAATATTTTTGATCATACGATCGCCAGTTGGTACAAAGTGCACATCATGAAGGCATGCATTGGTTCAGGAATGCACGCATTTATATTCATGTTTATATTTAAATTGAGATCGCCATGGCGACACACATTAAATTAGTATTAAAAGTAATGGTACACATGGAACAAGAGCATTCAAAGTTATAAGAG
Source organism: Protopterus annectens (assembly GCF_019279795.1). Classification (NCBI taxonomy): domain Eukaryota; kingdom Metazoa; phylum Chordata; order Ceratodontiformes; family Protopteridae; genus Protopterus; species Protopterus annectens. The sequence continues at coordinate 1,243,705,377 of NC_056735.1, read as the reverse complement.
TTGTTCTTTTTGGAAAAACTTGTGGGAGAATATTCATTAACATTAATAATATCTATAATGTTTTATTAAGAAAAGGTTTGTTAGAATTGAACAATTAATGTTAATTAAATCACATCAATCATGATATCACATCCTGTATGAGTTTTATAAAAGACACGAGTTGGAGAGGGCTCGTGTCTTTTCTGAAGAAGTTCACATTATAATAAAAGTGGAAGAAAGTGCTAAACGTATTTGTGCCTTCATTGTGGCTATAACACAGTTCACTATCTTTGTTTTATAAGTTTACAAGTTCATCGGCTCAGTCCGTTGTTTCAGTTTTTTATATAGAATATTATATACATAACATGACAGATGTCATTATAAAAACTAAATAATTGAGGAGTAGAGAAAGAAGAGTTTGCCAACAGGAATACATACAGATACGGGTATAGAATAAAGGTAAGAGATGGCAGGAATAACTCAATAAAGCTTAAAAAATAAGAGAGAGAGAAAGAGAGATAGACTACTGGGAGTAAATAGATTGAGATTGAAAGTGAACAGTGATAGAGTAGGAGAAAGCTAAGCAAATGTCTGACCAGCAGGTCAAACAATGTCTTCCATATAGAGGACAGTTGACAGAATATATACACAAAGACAGAGAGACAGACAAAGGAGTGTTGAGTGAAAGACCAGCTCTGGTAGGGTATTTTAGTAGAATCAAGAACAGAAGATGTTAGTGAGAAAGAAATAATTAGTAAATCATATAAAACGCTACAGGAGAGGAGATTAAATTGACAAATTACAAAAGACCAATGGAAGGAAATCTGTAAGGCTCCTAGGTATGCTATTGAGTCCAGATAATTTAGGATATTTGCACAGAAATGTTTATACAAGTACTTTTATACTCCAAGTAGGCTGCAGGGAATTTTCCTCAAGTGGAGAGCAGATATTGGAGATGTGAAGGGAATGAGAAAAAAAATCAGGAACTCATGTTCTGGGAACATGTGGAGTTAGTTACCTGAGTTTAAGAACTCCCTGCAGAATGTCCTGACACACTTGCTACATGAACATATACGTACATAGCTATGGTGATGATGTTAGTGAGTTGGTGTCTATGTTTAGCATTGTTGAGATACAATAAGATGTTTTTACATTTAAAAAAACATTTACATGAAAGTGGAAAGAGGAAATCAAAGATTAAGCAAACTACAAATGAAATACTGAATATTGTAATGCAAACATAATATTTAGAGGTGGGATATTAAAAAGATGGAGGAAGTAATTTTCATTAGAATAAATGGTGCATTTGGGAACAATATATATAAAAATAATGCTCAAATAATTAATAAAAAAGTAGGTTGCTTGGAAGTGAAAAGAGTATATGTCTGTTCTAATGCACAAGAATAAAACAATAGAGAAATGATGTAAAACACAAACTACATAAGCAACTGCCAAAAAATAAAAGTTTATTCCCTAATGCCTTGGCTAAATGCCTTCCAGGTAGACAATGACTTCCCTAGAAGGCTTTTAGCTGACCCTCTAGAAGAATAAACTTCTATTTTTTAGCAGTTGCCTATGTAGTTTGTATTTATGTTCATCTTTATTGTCATTTTATGTAATGATATCAAACATTTGTATAATACAATAATGGAAAGTTGTGATATTTTTACATTATTAACATATTTAAGTTCATGTCACAGATTAACAAGGTAAGGAATAAATTAGGTTACTTATAAAAAAAAGAAAATGCTAAAGACACTGGATGGTGATGTTAAATTGCCTTTTCAATTGTCTGAGGATGGCAGAGACAGTACCATATGATGGCAACAAGGGTAGTGGTCCCCCCTTTTCAGTTATACAGGTATCACACCCTTCAAGTCGTTCTTGGAAAGACTACACCAGGGTGCTTGAAAGAAGACTCCATCTAATAACTGAGCCTCTGATTTGGTTGGAGCAATGCATTTACTGCCATACCTGTGGAAGACTGAATCAATAATTTGCTCTTGCTCAGATATTGCTGGGGTCATGAGAAACTGCCAATCCTGTCTGTAGGTTTTTTGTGGACCTGGAGATGGTATATCAGAGAGTAAAACAAAATGTCTTATCAGAACTGTTACAACAATATGGGGTTCTGGGGCCATTCTTGTGTGCCAGTCAGTCCCTTTATTTGCAGAGAAAAGCTTTTCTTTGCATTTTTGGTTTTAAGTCAGGTCATTTTGTAGAACTTTGGTATGTTTTGTGAAGTAACCATGTGACCCAATTTGGAAAACATCAAAACATTGTAAAGATGTAAAATGCAGTACAGTTGTCCTAAGTAATTTATGTAATTATAATAAAATAATGATAAACGGACATTTTTATTGATTTATATGATTTCTCATTACGCCATTTATACTTCTGCTCATACTGGACAATATTCTTGAGAATTCTGCAACTGCAAACTGTAATGGGGCTGCCACATCTTAACTTCCCTTTTGAACACCAGCCTCCTTTGTAAATGCGGTTGTCAATTTTTTAATATTAACTAATCATAATATGTTGCACTCACCATCCAAATTTCAGCCAGCTTCTTTCCATAGAGGGATAAAGAAAAGAAAAAGTAGACCACTCAATTAAGATTGGAGTAAACATAGCAGTCAAATCCAAAACAGTAACAAGAACTCCTCCCAAACATGGCTTTAAATCACTGTATATAGAAGTAACTTATGTTACCTAACTGGATATATATACCTTGTAGCTTCCTATAGTCTTGTTCCTAGCCTAGTTATAATAATAAGATTTGACCAGAATTTTGCTGACCTACTTTTGATAAGGACTTGTTATAATACTGATTAGAAGACATGTAAGGAGCGATGCATCTTTCTAGACAACTTGAGAACTTGATAGCCTGAACTACTTTTTGTACAGTTCTACGTGATTATATGCTTGTAATATTCTGTTTAATTACAATGCCTTTGATACTAAACTAAATATCTTGTTTCTACAATTTTTCTCTCTCTCTTTTCCTCCTAAAACAATCCCAGCTCTCCAATCTGAGTACACAGCTCTAGGACACAGAAACTAACAACCTGAAAAACAAGGGCCCTGTCCAAACTCCCTTCAGTCTCCACAGTTGAGCAACCTATCCCTGTACTTTCTCAGTTAAGGGAGCTTGAAAGTATGTGTCTAAACTATGATGGCCAGTATAGCGTATAACTTATTATTAGATCTAGGTGGTTTTAAAGCACTAGCCAGGAAAACCAGCAGCTTTACTCCCTCCCCACTCTGTAACCAGTCTAATCTACTTTTCCCACCATTTAAAGACACTCGGAACCACTGCTCCTTTTCTTGCATTAGGAACCTAAACTCCCTCCTTTTTTACCCTGCTTACAATAAATTAATTTGGGCCACCAGGTGGCAGACTTGTCCCTTCCAGGCCTTGAAGCCTTCTCCTGACCTGTACTACGCATTTGCTATATACTGTTTATCCAGACTTGCTATTAAACTGTAGCCCATAACATCTATTTCTTTTTATGGTTAGCTCTCACACACCCTCCAAATAGCTCTATTATCTACTCTTTTAACTTTATTCCAGTATTAGGGTTACCTACCTACTGTAATCCCTGCTTCAACTGATTGTCCTTTTCAGCTCCTTACCTTTCTTGTCTCTACCCGCTCCGTTCGCCCTGCGGGCTCACTCCACTCCCCTACCCTACCCCCAATTCCCACCACCCCTACTGCTCCTAAGCTTATACATCCTTACCACACCCTCTTCCTCTCCAATCCAATCACAATAGTCATCTTGTTAATATTCTACATACACCTCTCTCTAATCACCCCTAGTATAACTCCTCCCCTTTAATGAACACCAGTAAGCATATTAGTCACTATGCAAACATGACCTTTCTAAATCCAACTAAGGCTCCTAATCATTGTCTTTCTCCTACTTTCTCTAACAGCAACCTACCTGCTAGCCTCATATGAACAGTCAAAATATTTACAGATGAACTTCCCTAATGCACAAACAAGTACTATAACTCTAATTAACTACTCAGAACACATAAATATAACATCTTTACCTTACTATTTACCTGCTAAATATCACAGATTGACCCATATCAAATACAACTATCTAAAACCTAAACAACCTCTTCACCATTACTTTAACCTCCACAATCCCTTAAACAAACTATTACACCTCTCCTTACTAGATGGGGACATTCATCCTAACCCAGGACCAGGGCAAAAAACAAGCACAGAACCACAAATTCATGTTCCCGCTACCACAAATATCCCATCTAAATCGCCCAACTCACTCTATATAGCTCACCTCAATATTTGCAGCATAAATAATACAATTGCCCACCTCCATGCTCTCCTGGATGTTCATTCCTTTGATATACTTTGTTTAATAGAAAAATGGCTAAAACCCACTACACAAGATGTTGAAATTATTCCATCTGGGTACAACATCTTGAAACAAGACTGCAAAGTAAAAAAGGAGGGGGTGTTGCTATCCTCTATAAAGAAGGGCTACAAATATCTATACTAGATCTTGGTTCCTCTTCTGAAAAAAATGCAGAAATCATTAGCACCAAACTTCAACTTAATCCCAGCAAATCCCTAAATATAATATGTATCTACTTGCCCCCTGGTAACAACATCACCACTCTGGAAGGTATCCTTGCTGAACTCTCCACAAAAATTTCCCAAGAGACAATAATTCTTGGAGACTTTAATATAGACTGGAAGGACTGCTCTACTGAATCACCAACCTCCCATATTAACCTTAATGGCTTCTCACAAACAATTAACTCCCCAACCAGAATTAATAAGCCCAATAACAAAGAATCCATCCTAGAGTGAATTCTAATAAATAATCACCAACAACTCTATAATGTAGGGACCCTCCCTGACGATGTAAGGTTCATAGGTTCATAGGTTGGTACTAGGCTATCGGCCCTAGGGCCTATACAAGCCTAGCCATAACAATTCCCTGGCTATTTCTTCCCACACTATTTACTTTCCAATATAGAAGCCACTGCATGTGCAACAGGTAGCAAAATATACAAGGCACTTGCTTTTACAATCAGCGTAAAAGTCTAAATTGATGGTGACACCAGAAATATTATGTGTAATTGAGGTACATGTAAAGATGCAATCACAATCCTTACAGTTATGACATCTAAAGGTCCCCTTCCTTTCTGACTCAGGTATCACAGAGGTGTTATAGTTCCTATAACATAATGGTCTTTTTAGGGACAGACTATTTCTAAAGTAGAATGTCAGTTCAGAGTCAATGACCTGTCTAACCTCAGGATCTGCTAGTAAAATAGGCCAATTCTTCCACAACACATCGCAATCTAGCCCAACATCAGTGGAGTATGTGAACATAAGCCTATTGGTAACACAATGCTGTGAAGGTGTAGAATTATCACGTCTATGTTCAGCTGTCCTTGAAAAATAAGGTTTACCTTTAGTGCTTCTAAGGGCTAAGGTTGTAATGGCAAATTCTTTCTTTAGAGTAGATGGCTTTATTAACAGAGTCCATTTTTGGTCTACAACCTGTTGATGACAGGATTGATTACTCCAGAGTTGTTTATAAGACCTATCCTCTCTAGTAGGGGATGGTTCACAGAGCCCTTATCCATCTATGTGGAGAAAACACTTAGACCTATTCTAGATACTGTTACCACAGTGTTAAAATATACCAAAAGCTTTCTGAAAGACCTTTATGTCTGGGCTGAATCTAATTTGCATGATGATGCTTTTCTTTTTGCCACACTTGATATGAATTAATTGTTCACTGTTATTCCTAATGATGCTGGAGTTGATCATGTTAGGCAGTTTTTTATTTCACATTCTGATTTTTCCACTACTAAGGCTGAGTTATTGTGTTCTTAATTGAGATTATACTTGAGATTAATGTCTTTATTTTTTAGAACAACTTTTATGTACAGAAAACTGGTGTTGCTATGGGCTCTGCATGTGCAAACAGCTATGCCAACTTGGTCCTTGCATACTGGGAAAATAGTTTGGTCTTGAATGGTTATACATTTTCTTCCTCTATTGGATTTTATAGGCATTTTGTGGATGACATATTTATTGTGTGGAAAGATAATGAACTACGAGTTTATGGCATTTGTTGACTTTCTACACAACACAACTTATTTTTTGAGGTTTAGCTGTTAGGTTTCTAGAGAATCTTTGGAGTTCTTAGCTATCTCTGTATGCAGACAAGATCTTCATAATATTTCAACATGTATATACAAGAAACCCTGTAAAAAGAACACTCTGTTACTGAGTAGTAGTATAACATCCATGTCATGTTACGCAGAATATCTTGAAAGGCCAGTTTTTAAGAGTAATGAGGTTACGCAACAAAGATGGTGATCTGCAGTTAGCCTTTGAGCAATTAAAAAAAAGATTTTGTGGGGAAGGGTTAAAGTCAGTCTATTGTAGAAGAATGTGCCACTACAACCTTAGCCCTTAGAAGCACTAAAGGTAATCCATATTTTTCAAGGAGAACTAAACATAGACTTGATAATTATACACCTTCACAGCACTGTGTTACCAGTAGACCTACGTTCACATACTCCAGTGATGTTGGGCTAGTTTGCGATGTGTTGCAGAAGAAATGGCCCTATTTTACTAGCAGATTCTGAGGTTAGACAGGTCATTGACTCTGAACCGAAGTTCTACTTTAGAAATAATTTGTCCCAAAAAAGATAATTATGTTATAGGAACTATAACACCTCTGTGATACCTATGTCAGAATGGAAGGTGACCTTTAAATGCCATAACTGTAAGGCTTGTGATTACATCTTTATATGTACCTCGTTTACACATAATATTTCTGGTGTCACCATCAATTTAGACTTTTACACTGATTGTAAAAGCAAGGGCCTTGTATATTTTGCTACCTGTTGTACATGCAGTGCCTTCTATGTTGGGAAGACCAATAGGTTGTTTAAGAATAGGATTTTGGAACACTTGAATGATATAGCCAGATGTAAAAACACCAGTGCTTTAGCCAAACACATTATGTTGAAAGGAACTAGGCATTACTTTAAGTTTTTTGTGTTAGAGTTAATGAGTCGCAATCCTAGGAAATTTGATAAGAAGAACAGAACTGAAGAATGTGAACAGAGATGGGTTTTACTGCTGAAAGCATATGTTGAACCAGGTTTAAATGAGAGGTTCTCCGTTAAACCTGTTTTAAAGAAAAGACTATTGCGACACTGATAGGTCTTGATACATAAACATTTTTCTTCTGTTTTGTTCCTTGTTCAGATTGATGTGTAGTGTTCTCTTTTTTATTTGTTACACAAGAACATTTATGCAGCTTTTGTTTTTATCTTAGTTTTCCATTAGAATATTAGTTTTTTTTCCCTTTGCTGCATGCATATAACTGTATATCTAGGTTTAATGGGTCTAAATGTTTGTAATGTTGCTTTTAGTGAGTGTGCAGAGTTTATGCATGACATTTATTAGGTGTTTCATTTTTGCTACACCTGTACATTCAAGTAAGTTCCTGATACTCTTTCTGTTTCTACATTTAATGCATTTATCTATGTTTATCGTCAGGTCTGAAGCAACATATAGAGACTGCTCAATGTTTTTTATGATTTATTACTGTGTTTGGAATGGGCGGCCATGGTGGTGCAGCGGTTAGTGTTGCTGCCTCACAGCAAGAGGTTCTCCAGTTCGATTCTCGGCTGGGGTGCCTTCTGTGCGGAGTCTGCATGTCCTCCCTGTGGTCGCGTGGGTTTCCTCCGGGTGCTCCGGTTTCCTCTCGCATCACAAAGACATGCAGTAGGTGGATTGGACACTCTAAATTGGCCCTAGGTGTGAGTGTGTGTGTGTGCCTTCTGTGGAAGGTTGGGCGCCGGGCTGGCAACTCGACACCGTAAAACTCCACTGCCAATCATGAGTGGACAGATGATCCGCTGTGGTGACCCCTAACCGGTAAAAGCCGAAAGAAGAAGAAAGAATTACTGTGTTTGGAATAAGCTTAACAAATCTTTATATTTGATGATGAGAATATTGTTTTATTGGCTTTACTGTCAAAAGCACGAATATGCCACGGTGGTATGGTGGTAGCGTTGTTACCTCACAGCAAGAGGTTCTCCCGTTCGATTCTCAGCTGGGCTTGGGAGTGTCTTTTGTGTGGAGTCTGCATGTCCTCCCCATGAGTGGGTAGCATTCGAAAGACATGCGTGTGTAAATGGGCGTGCCTTGGTTGAAGGTTGGGGGTCGAGTTGGCACCTCGGCGTTTCGTAAAAATCTACTGCCAATCATTAGCGGACCGGAGTTCCGCTGTGGCGACCCCTTACTGGGAAAAGCCGAAAGACAAACAGCAACAACTATCAAAAGCATGAAATTCAGATGTGGGAACATTGAAAACGTTGATGCATTACATCGACATCATGAATATTAAGTAGGTTACATGATCGACAAGGAAATTTGAAATTTCCTTGTTGATGTAAACGTCGACTTTTTTTTTTTTTTTTGCTGTTGTACTACAAACTGTGAACCTAGACTTCTGGGTTGTGCGAAGCATTACAAAATCAATTCCTTAGTGCATTACAGGATCACCGTGATAGTTCAGTGTGATAGTGGCATATCTATGAATTCCCCTTGCAATAAACAGTAAAACACCGCAATAGTATTGTCCATCAAACATGCTGCATTTCCATCACCAGTTGGCCTGATATGTATTATACGTCAAGCATTTCAACATTTGCCACAAATACATTGCTGGAATGACATGTACAACAAAACTATATTCACACCCTAAAAGCTGCAATGTTTAACTACAAGTTCAACAAAACCATTAGGGGTGAAGTCATTCCTCTTCTGGAGCAATCTGAGAAATACCTCCTCCCTGTCAACAAGGCATCTACGCTTGGGGGATGAAGGCAAACAACTCATAAGTCTGGCCCACCTATCCTCAACATGGTTTTGTTCCAGGCAGATGACATGCAGCACGTCATAAAGGAAAAGCTGTTTCTTGCCAAGCAGACTCCTCAACCTCCTGTGCCAGCCCTCAACACTATTTTGTGTACATGGATATCCCATGGTACAAGTATGTGCTTGATTCCATAAAGCCACTTCAAATAGTGGTTGTATGACTTCGGTGGAGGACTGTGTCATGCCACTTCTCCGTGGTCTGCCCACTAAGTAATTCGTTTTACAAAATTCACATAAAGGCTTCCCATGTGCAGGCATTTCACTCTGGATTTGCTGGAATGTGTCCATGACATCATTAGGAGGTACAAAGGCCAATGATGGGATCTGCTTACACAATGAAGCAAACTGGATGTCATTGCCAAACTCCACAGTGAGCCACAACTTCTGTATCTGCCGCTACATGATCTGACAAAAATGGAACCAGCACCCCAATGCATGTGAATCTAAAGATTCCTTTTCACACTATTAACAGCAGCTTTCTCAAAATCACTCAAAACTATGGCAGGCTTGAATAACAACCCATGTTTCTGACACAGTTGCAATAATACTCTCCAGACATAGTCATATGTCTGCTCGGATTTTGATGTCAATACACCATAAACTGCTGGAAATACCTTACCATTAATATTCCCCTGTAGATTACAGTGCACAGTATATAGCTGCTTACATTCTCGGATATTTAATGGGACTGTACCTTCAATGAGTATTACCTCACTCGAACATTTAGTGTATGGAGGTTACTAACAGTAGTGATGAGGACAGCTGGTGGAATACCCTCTCTATGTTCACCCCGGCCTATTAGGAATGACCCTGACTTAAGTGGCAACATATCTGCTGTCAAATCCCTTGGTATAATCTTTTCAGAGCCTTACACCTCCCTACTTTTCTGTGGAGTCTGCGCACGGACTGTTTCAGAGCATCTGTATTGGGCAGAGTGGTAACTGTATCAGTTGAGGTGCTAGCCATCACCTCAGATACTATCCTGCATGGGTCCTCCTGAGAGGAAGCAGCGCATCTCTTGATATCGCAATGGACCTGTGCTCCCTCATATCTTTCCAGACTAGTACCATGAAAATGGCCAGTACTTTTTAGTAGCCTTTCACCTTCTGGCATGATTTCCCCTATGCAATGGCCCTTACATTTATCCTTGATTTTTTTAGTGCAACACCAGTAGTTCCTGCTACTTCTACTTCTTTCCAAGTAATACTAGTAGACATCTATATTCAGTAGCTTTTTGCCCTTCTGTGTTTCGGTAGTGGTGTACGTGGACCCCACTGTGCTTGGGGTTGTGTCTTTGATGTCCGACATGCCCACTATACTGTTATGACCTACAAGGTTACCCCTAGCTACCATATAGGTGGCAATCCACTGAGCACAGAAGAAGTCATTAGGGATCTGGGGACCCAGGTTGACAGTAGCCTTTCGTTTGACACTCATGTTGCTAAAGTAGTTAGGAAAACCTTCTACATTGCCCACCTGATCATGAAGGGATTCACATCTAGATCAAGGGAGGTCATCGTCCCCCTGTACTCATCACTCATTAGACCTATGATTGAGTACAATGCCCCATTCAGAATGTATCTGACCCGACACCTGCAGCAGCTGGAAAGGCCCCAAAAGTTCCTCACCAAAAGGATAAAGGGTCTCAAAAATATGTCTTATGCTGCCCGACTGAAAGAACTCCAGCTCTATTCAGTCTCATACCGCTTGCTCAGAGGTGACCTGTGCCTGACATATAAGGCCATGTCAAACCCTGATTTGATGAATATGCTTCACCTCGAAAAATCTAGATCCCTCAGAACCACAAGGGCGGAGACTTAAACCTTGACACGGTTATTAATAGAACGTGCTGGAGGGACAGATTCATCACCCAGAGACTCCCTATGCTGTGGAACAAAATCCCGGTACATGTGAGGCAGAGCACCTCGCTGGCCTTGTTCAAGAGGAATCTTGACCAATGGATGGGAGATCGCAGATATACCCCAGGGATTACTTCAGTGTCACTGCTTGACAGAGGCACAGCAAAATAATAGGCATAGTTTTATTCAAACTAAAGGGGTGGCGAAAGCCAAATAACTATGGGCTAGGCTTATAAATGCCCTTGGGCAGATAGCCTAGTATGAACCTATGAACCTATGAACCTATATGGGATACATACAGATAACAAACCATGTATATCTTTGCCAATATATTGCGCAGTAGAGTATTGTTTGTCGCTATAACACTTACCAGGTATACGCAGCCATCTACTGTTCTAATTCCAAACACAGATGTTATCCCACTAATCTTGCTGTCCTTTTAAATTGTGCACCTCCGCAAAGTATGTGCATTTACATTGACGTAACGTTGTTACCACGACATCCATTTGAGCGACAGTTATATGGCCAACAACACAAGTTATATGGAGTTATGACTGTCGGTTAAAGAACGTTAGGTAACATGAATGTTGATGTTATGACTGTCGGACATTCAACTGTCTTGTAAGTAAATTTAGATGTTTTGATAGTAAACTGTTTTATTGATATATCTTTAACAAATGGTAGACTGCTTTTATTGTTTGGGAGGGGTTTTTTTTTATTAATGTTATCACATGACTGCTGAATTTTCTGTGATTGGTTGAGTGTTTATTTTAAATAGTACTGAGATTTTGTGTTCTGTAATGGTCTGATGAAGCAGAGGTTACTCCGTGAAAGTGCTTACCTTCTATTTTAATAAAGTAACTTCTATATACAGTGATTTAAAGCCGTGTTTGGAAGAAGTCCTTGTTACTATTTTATAGAGGGATAAAGCCTTAGCTACAGTTTAGACAACCTGACTTTGATTCGCTACTTGGGTGCCTAATAGAACTAGCATAAAGCTGTCATGGTGGAGAAAAGGAGTGAAGTGGCCTTTCTGGCTCATCTCTCTTTAGTGGGAGAGTGTGGGTCTGCATACGTCAGCTACACATTCCTGTAGTTTATCCTTGGTGGATAGAAGAAACCTCACAGGAATGCTGGCTTCAATAGAGGGAAGGGCTGTCCTGAGGGGTTACATCAATTCTGGAGGTGAGTGACACATCCTTGTTGATGCCCATTAACCCAGAGCATGTTATTACCTAAACGATGCCTCCCCTTGATCAGCTGTCATTCCAGTGTATGAGGAATGAATGGTCCAGTAAACCAATAGAGGGTCTTCAGAGGTAGTACAAGAAAACCTTAAAAAATATTGCATCCTGCATTACTTTGAGTTTTCTATCCATTTGGATTAAAAATCTACACCAACCCTTCACAGGCACAAGATGAACTGGCCAAGAAAAAAACAAACAAACAAACAGTTGGAGGCAGGAGAAGGAGTCGAGGGAAGAAGCAACCAGTCAGCAGGTGCAGAAAAGAAAACTATAGACATTTCAAAAGAGAGATTTCCAGAGAAGCCTTTTCCTGTCTTTTGACAGAAAATAATGGATAAAGCAAAGGAGACAAAACAGTTTACAAAAAGATTGGAAGACTTCATAAAACTGCACTGGGAGCTTTTAATGAGGGCAATACTTAAACAAGACAAATGTTTATATGGGCAGTCATGTGCCATAGTCAAAATGTGACTTGCATTCTGAATGAACCTTAGAACCATTGAAATCAAGTAAGTACATGTAAAACAACTATATGATTAATACAAATGTAACAATATATGTATCATATGTCCAAATGTCACTTAAAAATGAAAGCTTACATCTAACCAACTACTGGGGCCTACAGTATATGCTGCCTGATAAAAGTCCCCATTTCCATTTTCAAACTGAAAATTTTGTTATGGTGCTTTTAATAAAGGTAGTATGAAGTATGATAGCATGGAAGAAAAGCAGAAAAATAAATATGTGATGAATGAAAAATGAAATTATTATATTATATGATAGAAACCAGTAGACAATGATATATAAAGTTAGTTCTGGCAGTGCATGCACTAGGATTAAGAGTGCATACAAAATTAATGAGACAAGTATTTTGTCTGATAGTAAAGTATGCTGGATAGCAAGATTGACAAAAATGATGCAATGGGAACACTCACTGAATGACATTTATTAAATTCTGGAAATTGGTATAACTGAAATGCAAAGCATGCACACTGGAAAATGTTTTAAAAACAATTGAAATCAGTAACTACCAGTGTGAAAAATAACATCATATCAATTTGTTGTCACATTTGCTGTCAGTTTTCAGACTGAAGGGTTTTCATTGTCTAGAGTAGCTTGTCTCAGGTACTGTTGGAGTGCAGTTTGCTTTCCTTGATTAGATGTGGTTGACTGTAAGAGAGTGGAGTCACTGTGTCTAGATAGTAAAACTTGACCTTTTAAATATAACTACAGTATTTGTAAATTTTAAGGAAAGATAAAAAAAATGTTAAGAATATATGCTGACTACAGGATGAATAATCTGTAGAAATTAATATGAAAGCATAGAAATAGGCTGGCTATCTAGCAAGACAAGGGTAGAGGGACAGCTTCAGAAATAAAGTGCTGCAGGCAGGTGAAATAAACCGATTTGTGATTTAGTAGTGGTTTTCCAGTCCAAAGGAGTCAGTATTTGAGTGATCAGAGTGCACTGGAAAAAGCTATACACTGTTTTTCATTCAGAGAGTCAGCACTACTGTAGTCAAAAAATAAGTGTTAGCATGGTGCTTATTTCTTGGGTAGAGAAGAAATTGTGTGTTCATTTGAGACAATATTACATAAAAATATATCAAGCGGCACTAAAAAGTGATGGAAGCAAATTACAAAGTACCAGTTTGTAACAGAAAGACAAAAACTACACATTTTAGCCCATTTTGTATTATCACTTAAGGCATAGGCACAAATACATTAACAGAAAAGAAAACAAACCATATTAATACTTTTTTCATGTACATACATTACACATTACATATATGTGTTCTCTCTTTGTACAATTGTCATTCAGTCCAACAATACATAAATTGCTTAATCCCTGCCTTTCCTTAATTCTTGCTCAGGAGTATTATTCTACATGTATTGTTACCACACATTTCATTTATTTCTATGTCATTTGTTCATTTACTATTCTAAAGATCCCATTTCCATTTCTTTTATCTCTTATAGCAATAATCAGTGATGTCAGTGTGGTATATTGAAGATTTACCCACGGTTGGTGTAGTCTAATCATGAGGGCGAAGCCCGAGTGATTAAATAAAGCCAACTGTGGGTACATTTCAATGTACCAAAACCACGACGTTGGTTATTGCTATTATACAATGACATTATTTAAGAAAAAATACTACTTTTCTTAAATAATGTCTTTGCATAACGGTGCATTACTGTTCTTCCATGGCTGGTGGTATATTGCTGCCTTGTTTTGATGTACTGCGCATGTATATAGGATTTGTGTTCCAATGCTTACGCAGTATATCAGGGTTGTGAGGAAGTAGCAACGGAAGAAGGAAGATCTCCGTTGACTCTTCTTCTTTGCTATAATCAATTAAAACAAAAAGAAGAACTCGGGAGACTTTTTATGTTAGGGAGAGTTGGGACAGACAAAATAAAAGGATAATCAGGTAAGTTTTTAAAGTTTTGTAGAACATACCTGATTATCCTTTTATTTCTGTATGTGCCATCTCCTGAATGTAAAATGTCTTCCATTTCATTTTGTATTTAAAAAAAGAAAAAGTCCGGGCGACTGAAATTTTTCCTGTTGGTATATTCTCGGATTTACAATGGGCACACTGGTTGGGCTGGCCAGACAGCGTGCTCATTTTTGAATGCTAATGGCCAGTTATTGTATAATATACAATATTTAACACTTCACATGCAGCTGTTTTTTTTTTTTTTTTCATTTTCTAGCAGTTACTTTTTTGGCAGCCAATAGAATTCAACTTAATAAGGCCTTACTATGTTTAGGTAATTCAGATACTGTGTCCCAGTTCAAAGAATAATTTCCTTAGTTGCAACCATTTACTCCTCAATATTTCTGACACAGTACTCTGAAATGGAATTTTTAAAACCTGCCAACTCATTGCACTCTCAAAAAACATGATCCCAGTTACTTGTTTCTTCCCCATCACACCTCCAACATTTGCTATCTACCCAAGGACAATTATTTAAGTCTGCTAGGGGAATAAAAATACCAGTGCATACACATCCAAGCAAAAATTCTAAACCTTCTGGACTTTGCTGCATACTTGGAAGCTATACATATCTCCTCCTATTGTTCCCTTGTAAATTGCTTTTCTAGTCTCTCTTCTCTTATGTCATCCTAATTATCCAATTTTAATAGCAGCTTCTGTTCTAGATTCGACTAAAATCTGTACCAGGGCAGGTCTTTTACTTAGGAATCCCCTATCCCTTTCTGTTTGCCTATACTCTGATATCAATCTCTTGTAGGGAAGGCAGTCTCTAACTTGCAGTCCAAACTTCTTCTTGACCTCATCCCACTCTATTACATTTCCATCTCTAGTTATTTGCTCCCAATACATTAGTTCCTTTTACAGTCTTCTCAGGCATGTTTCATCCCCCCTTGCCTATTTTCTATACCCCTACTTGTAGTCATCTCTATTAGCAAAATCTCCTTTGTCCATTCATGTTTTGGCATAGTTTTAGAATACTTTCTACAACCTTATGATTATAATAATCTGTATTGTGGTTATTCACCTTAAGAATCTCATCCAAAATTCTACTCTCTTTCCTTATTTATTGAACTCCCCCTGCTTCACCATCATTTCCGAGTCCATTGTTTTCTTTGCCAATGTCTCTAAATATAAAGCAAATTGCAAAAGGGAAAGAAGACACCCCTACCTACTCTGTTCAAATGCAACTTATCAGAGAGGAACCACGTGACTTTAATTCTTGCCTCGAAGCCTTCATATAGCCTCCTAAACTTTATTATTGTATCAGGGAATGCAAATAATTCCATTGCCCCTCTCATAACATCCCAGCTTACTCGAATACTTTCTCTATATCAAGATCCACTAATAACAGCAGAATTTTTTTTTATTCTGCTTCCCTCTGGATCATTAATATTGAAAAATGTTTGCCGCCCCTCCACAAAACCAGATCTTTAACTTCTTTGAGTAATACACCCATCACAGCATTTTTCCAAGATGCTGGTGCTTCCCCTCCTTTTATAATAGTGCAGTGCATGGAGCATGGTGATTGCACTCCGAGATTCAGAAAAGACAAATCGGTTAAACACCAGAGTGGCACAAGACCTAACCTTAACAAATGTTAAGCACTTCCTGCTTAAGTTGTTAAGGTCAGGTCTAACACTCTGCAGTAAAATCTGACAGTACTGACCAGCAAATGACAGCAGCAAAAATAAAAGATTTGTTTCTGCTTGTTGTCCATACTGACAACATGCCCCCAACCTCTTGTTAAAAAAAGTTGCTTGCATAACAGGATGTGTGTATGGCTGCTTTTTTTGAAGGATACAAAGCTTGAAACATAAATGTATATCAATATTTTAGTAATGCTTCAGTCGAAAGGTGAATTTCTTGGTATCCATGTCTGAAACACATAATATGTCAGGATCAGTAAACCAATCATAATCCTCACTATTAAACAAAATCTTCCAGATCTTTATCATTTTCTTCCATTCTGACTTCCAAATTTCAACAGAAATATCATCTGTTCATGGAGACATTCCTGCAGATTGACTGTACATCATAATTTTTTATCTTGTCGCTTCCTAGCTTAACAATTTGTTGTTGAGCCTTATCGTCCTCTAACCTTGGCACAATTAAGTCTTCCATGAATATTTTCATTTGTGTTCTTTCTTGGTTTCCACATTCCTCTGCTTTTAACAAGTTTGCATAAACTTTTCAAAATATCTCTAATATCTCTGCAGGATCTCTGATTATTTTTCTTGTGATAGACTCCCTATCCTATTTTCTGTTGCCTAGGTCATTGTGATAAAATTTGTGCTATGGAGTTGTTAACTCATGCATATTATCCAAATACTCGTTTATTTTCTCTTTAGCACTCTGCAGTTGCACTTCTTCTTCTTGTTCTCTGACATTCCTCTTATTTTACAATACCAATGTCAGAACCACTATATAGTTACTAATACTTCTTAACCATATCTCTTTTTCTTTTATTTCTACCTTATTTGTTAAATTACATTTTTATTTTAGCTCACTCATTAGTCTTCTATAACTATCAAATAATTTCCGCTACCTATTTATTAAATTTCTCTTTTTTATCAAGTAGATGAGAAAGTGCCAGTGCCTCATTTTTGCTTAATTACCCTGCATTTTTTTATTTTAGTTTTTGTCAGTGCATGATCTGAAATAGGTAGCCCAGTTATTGAATCTTTGGGGAATACTATGTAAATCCTGTCCAAGTTCATACTACTGAGTTCACGTCTTCCATAACAAATATTTTCAAAAATTTCTTCAGAAATCTACCCTCTTTTGTTATAGTTTCCCTTCTAGGCCCTCATGATACATCCTTACTACTGCAAATCAACTTCCATTCCCTACCTATAAGTAATATTCCCTGCTAAAAGATGATTAATTCTCCAAAATTGTTAAGCTCCATTATAACAGTTTTTGGTGAAATATAAATATATGCCAATGTAATCCTCCTCCACTGCCAGTAACACCTTCTACTATAAATCTACCATTATTGTCTTTTTTCCTCTTCTTTCATTATTGGAGCCCTTCTGTGTGTGTGTGTATCTTTCGGC
This sequence comes from Protopterus annectens, assembly GCF_019279795.1. Taxonomy (NCBI): domain Eukaryota; kingdom Metazoa; phylum Chordata; order Ceratodontiformes; family Protopteridae; genus Protopterus; species Protopterus annectens. The sequence goes on along the minus strand of NC_056735.1, from coordinate 1,243,687,783 downwards.
TTTTCCCAGTTAGGGGTCGCCACAGCGGAACTCCGGTCCGCTAATGATTGGCAGTTGATTTTTTACGTGCTGAGTTGTCAGCCTTGATGCACAACCTTCAACAAAGGTACACCCATTCACACATGTTTCCACACAGAAGACGCTCTAGTTGAGAATCGAACGGGACAACGTCTTGCTGTGAGGCGACAACGCTACCGCAGCATCATCAGTATTATTCATCCATTTTTTTTTCTTTTGCCTGAATATCCATTCTGAAATCATTTTTTGTCAAATTCCCATATTCGTTTCTTTCCAAATTTGTTTCCATTAGCACTGCCATTTGCACTCTGCATTTCTGAATATAATGCAGTACTTGTTCCTTTTTGTCTATACTTGTACAGTCATTTACATTCCAAGATACTATGAATAGAGTAGCCATTAGGATAAAAAGTTGTTGTTCCCAACTATTATTCATAACTGTTTTAGAATCTGTTTTCCAACTTTTGCCTACAGTTGTTTCTTCTCATCTCCATTTGAATCTATGTTACATTTTTCAATAATTTTTGCTTTAGTGAAAACCCTCAAACAAAAATTAAGTACATTTTAGAACACCCCATCCTCTATTAATTTAGAACAAGCACAAAAACTATATACATTTTCAAAATATGAAGTTTAACCCCGAGATAGGAACAATTGCCCCAAATTGACAGCTGCACGCACAACCATTAACTAATCCAGAATTAAGCTTACCTATGCTAAAGCAATGTCAGAGCCTGTGTTTATACTTGCATCAATTTCTGTCATAGATTCACAGATTCATAGACTGTTACTAGGCTAAAGACCAAAGAGGCCTTTCTAAGCCTAGCCAAGGTTTCCTAAAAGAATAATGATGTCCTGCATCCAAATAGGACGTTGAGGGCCAGGCATTTATAAGTTATCTCTGGCCATAAGGGAACATGGGTGCCAAGCCTGGTGTAAATTTCCTATTCTCCATCCACTTGTTTAGGTTGTGCTTAAACTGGGTAATAGACAAACTCAGCTTCAAATGGATAGGAAGTCTGTTCTATTAGAGGGGCAGTCTCTGGAATACATATATGTCTCTCCATTATGTTCTGTTTATGTCACAGACAAAATTCAGGTCCCTAGACTTTGTATTTCTGGTGCTTTTTGACTTATGAATATGTAGGAGATTCATAAATGTGGGTTTTGTGGATGCCTTGTAAGCTAGGCATAGATAACCACTCAGCAATCTGTAAGAGACTGAGTACAGGAAATGTCTTTAAGGTGCTTGTGCATAAGGCAGGTCTGTTACTCCATGTATTCTTTTTGTAAGGAACCTTTGAGGTTGCTCTAGTTGCTGCATATGCTAGTCAGATGCATACCAGAGGGAGCTTTGTACTCTATGACTGGTCTGATAAGGGAGTAGTACAGTGGGATAATGACCTCCTTGGACCTAGATGCTACTCCCTTACTTATGAGTTGTGCAACATAAAATGATTTTCTCACCACTGTAGCCACATGGTGATTAAGGTAAGGCTACTGTCTCTGTGTGTACTCAGATCCCTGACCACTGGGTAAACTCTAAGGATTGTATTATCAACATGGTAATTAGCTAGGATGGTTGAATTCCCAAAGGGTACAATTATGCATTTCTTAGCATTGAGTTTAAGACCATGGCTTTGGCACCATTTATTAGTCAGAGATAGACCGTCTTGAAGAATGCTAGTGTCTGCAGGGGAGTTGATGATAACTCACAGCTTGCAATCATCTGCAAACTTAGTCAGCCATAAAGTTTCAGCATTTGCTTCCATTTCAGAGAAATAGATGTCAAAAAGGAGCGGGTCCAATACTGAGCCCTGGGGGATTCTACTAGTAACTGGCCTCTTGGTGGAGGTGGCCTCACCTGTTTTGACCTCCTGGGTCCTATCAGTGAGCCAGTTGGTTATCCAGTGGGTGATAAAAGGATTTATACCTAAATTATTGAGCTTATCTATAATGCCTGAGTGGGGTATTGTATAAAAGGCCTTGTCAAGGTTGAGGTAAGTTGTGTGCACAGTCTTGCCTTCATCCAATGCCTTGGTGACCCTCTCAAAAAAAAAAAATCCACCAAATTTAGTAGGCATGCCCTTCCTTTAACAAAGCTGACCTATGATAGGTCCAGCGTTTGCATGTTACCTATGTCCTAATTTATCATGTCCATGATGATTCTTTACATGACCTTACATATGAGGCTGGTAAGACTTATGGGCCTGTAGTTACCCGGATCAGTGGCTTGACCTCCTTTGTGCAGAGAAATGACTGTAGCCATCTTCCGTTCCTTGGGCACAGAACCTGACTGAAGGCTCCAGCTGAAAAGTGATTCAAGTGAACTAGAGAGGTCATGTTTCATGCTATTTATTAAACATCCTGGGATGTTATTGGGGCCCATTAATACAGTGTTTTTGTCCTTGGAAAGTGCATTAATGACCTGTTCCTAGTAATGATTGAGGGGATTGTGTTATGTGGTATTTCCTTTGGACTATCAGGGGAGTTGAACTTGTCAGCCAAAAAGTTGGCAGTGCCCTCCAGTTCAGTGTGAGTGATGCCATTTACAATAAGTTCTGTGCCTTGTTGTGTATTTCTTCTAAGGTTATGGACATAGCTGTAGAAAGCTTTCTGGTTATCCCTTCCCAGAGAAGATTTTTTTTTCTTAAATTTAGCCTTTGAGGTATTAACTCTCTTAGCTGCCTGTTTAGATTAATCGGGGGGCTTTTAGTATGTATGGCTTTGTTCCTCTTACGCTTGGCCAAGATTTTCTTTCTTTTGTTTTATAACCAATTGATAGTGTGACTCCACCAGGGTGGCTTGTCTTTTGAGTTTGTCTTATTTATAAATGAGTTCCAATGGGTCATACACTTTAACTAACCTGGATGTGAGATTAGTCTTAATATAGACTGACACTCCTCCACCTTTAGTTCCCTGCTGTGCAGTAGCTGGTTTAAAGGTGTGAAAGGCATTATAACCTTGCATTGCTGGGGTACTCTCAGTGAATTTAAACCATATCTCTGTTACTACACAGATGTCTACACTCTACAAGGAAAGTAAAGCTTGCAGGGAGTGGAGTTTCTTGTTAAGACTTCTAGCATTAAGCAGTACCACCTTCAGGTATTCCTTCATAGGTTCAATTAAGTCAGTAGGTTTGTCAGTATGGGATTACCTAAAAAATGCACTATGTGGTTTGAGAAGGTCTTTGGCAATATCTGAAAGTCTAGAGGGAATAAGTGCAGACCATCCCTTACAAAGCAGCGTGGTCTGTCAACTATGTCCTCCCAGGCTGTCAAATATTGTACCACCCTGGACTGGCAGAAGAAGCTAAGCCAATTATCATTTTCTGTTGGTAATATGGCATCATCCTTGGAGAAGGTAGTATGCTGCTCAGTTCTAGGCTCATACCTCTCTGAGACACATAATCAGCGAGCTTGATCATGTCTTGCTTCATATAGTCAAGGGAGGTACATCTCAGGTCATTAATACCCACATAGACTATGACAAAGACATACTGGTGTCTTGTGGTTTAATGACCTGATGGATCCTAGACCTGGAAAGTCAGCTAACTGTGACTCTCGCCTTACTCAGTCTGGTGAGGGGGACATCAGTGTGCCTCACTATAGAATCATCAATGACCAGGAAATTTGGCTGAGTGTTGGTTTGCCTTAAAGGCTTAGCAGTGGAGGCATTAGATACAGTATTACTATGTATAGCTGTGGGTGGTATTTTAACAGAGTGTTTATGGGATGGCTAAGGACCCTTTCTTTGACTGTACTGTGCAGAGAGGTGTTAGTGTTTTAGGAGGGTTACCTGTAAGTGCCTTAACATAAGTAGTTTTATGTGTACAGTCTTTACTCTGTAGAGCAGGAATGGTGCAAGTGTCACTAACAAACTCTATAGGATTAGTTTTCATTGTATGAATGAGTTTTGTCCCAGAGTTAAAGTGTATTTATACCTCTCACATACACTATCTGTTTTATTAAGAATAAGTGGGTTGCCAGTTTACATGAGGCAATCGCTACAATGTCTCAGAATACCTATCTAAACCAGACTGGTCACAGAGAGAGTCAGGAAGTGATTATCCAAGGCCACTGATCTGCTAGGGAGGAGTGAGGAAAACATAAATATTTAACAAGTCAATGAGACAAGCAACTTGATGCGCAATGCTCAGCTGTGAGAAAACTAGATGCTCTAGTAGTTAAAAAAATGTCTAGACAGTAATGACACAAGAGTGCAGACCACAGACCAGGACAAGGACACTTAAAATAACAGGCACAATAAGCCCTCACCAGCAATTCCCAGCTCAGAAGGGTGGAGGCTGCCCTCTCCTCCAACAAGAGTGTAGACCATAAACCTTCCTAATATAAAATAACTGGTTTGAAGTCCAAGTGCTTAAACCAGAACTAAGACACTTTCAGAATAACAAACATAATAAACCTTTGACCAGCAATTCCTGACTTAGAAGGGTGTAGGCTATTCTCTCCTGTCACAGATTTAGACCACAAACCTTCCTAATGTAAAATAATTGGTTTGGAGCCCAAGTGCCTAAATCAAAACAAAGAACCATTGACTAACAGCCACAATAAGCCTTCACCAGCAATTTCAAGCTTAGAAGGCATAGGATACCTTCTCCTCTCACAAGAGTGTAGACCACAAACCTTCTTAATGTAAAATAATTGTCCTGAAGCCCAACCACTTAAATCAGAGCCAAAACACTTTTAGAATAACAGATACTGTAAGTCCTCAACAGACATCTCCCAACTTATAAGGATGTAAGCTACCTGTCCTGCCGCAAGAGTGTAGACCGCAAACCTTCCTTATATAAGATAACAAGTTTGAAGCCCAAGTGCTTAAATCAAAACTAAGAGGCTTAGAATAACAGTTACAATTTAACCAGGCTACTAACAAGTAGTAATAAATGCAGCAGAATAAATATAAGTGAATACTTTAAGAACAAGCAACAAAAAGCAAAATAAAGTAATAAAGTAGGAAGAAGCACACATACAGTAAAAGCAGCTGAATAAAGTGATTTTTTTTTATTTTTTAAGTAAGTGGGAAGGGAAGAAACAGAAGATAATTCAAGTTTAAGAGACTAAGGGGGTGGATGTTCCCAGCTGATCTCCCCATAATGAGAAGAATGAGCTGATGAGATGAGACTGGGAGGAGTATCCAAAATCCGATTTATAGTAGGGGTGAGCAACTTAAAAGTCACCAAATATAGACTACAACAACAGTTGGGCAGGTGGATGGAAAAAATCCAGTGCAGACAGAGATCAGCAATAGTCAGGCAGAGAACAGCAAACAAGTCAAACAAGCACTCCAGCTAAAGATGCCACCAAATATTTCTAGTTAAATGAGGAATGCTATTTCTCAGCTCCTCACACTAACTGAATGTTATTCACTGTCTGCAAAGGAATTATTTTTTAACTTTTCAAACTGACCCTAGCTAAGACCTCTTAAAACTCCAAAAGAACAAAAAATTTAAAACAAAGCAAATGCAATGTAAGAAAAAGATAAAAAAAAAATAGAAGTAACCAAACCTTAAATGAAAAACCTCAATTCAAAATCAAATGCAGAGAGAAATCAGCAGTAATCAGGTAGAGAACAGCAAGCAAGTCAAACAAGCACTCCAGCCAAAAAAAATCTGTCTGTTCTTTTCTTAACTCCGTCCCCCTCCCAGATGTGAAAAACAGCTTGCTTGCTTTCAGAAAACATTAACTTTTAGACCTAAGAAAAAGTGCATGAGCTACCTTTAAATAAAACTAAATTGTGCACTGTTCTATTAAATGCAATAAAATATTAAGGCTGCTATCTCTTATTCGCCTTCCATAATTTCACACTATTTTTCACTGAACTGATTGACATTGCACTTTTACATTTTGCATTTCCCACATCAAAACATGCTCAGAACTTTCAAGATTAATTGCTTACACCTAAACACAGCTCATCTCCATGTAAAAGTAGTCAACAATGAGAAAAAAACAGCTAATAACTTTGCAGATACATGAAGGAATCTTTGTAAATTTCACACTAAACACAATGTACAGAATTTCCCTGGCTAATTGCCTTCAGCTGCAGAATTTTTGTCTCCTCCTGACATTTCATAATGGAAAAACAAGCTAATATTTTGCAAATATAAGAAATGTAGCATATTCTTCTTCTTCTTCTTTCGGCTTTTCCCGGTTAGGGGTTGCCACAGCAGATCATCTGTCCGCTCATGATTGGCAGTGGAGTTTTACGGTGTCGAGTTGCCAGCCTGGCACTCAACCTTCCACAGAAGGCACAGACACACACACACTCACACCTAGGGCCAGTTTGGAGTGTCCAATCCACCTACTGCATGTCTTTGGGATGTGGGAGGAAACCAGAGCACCTGGAGGAAACCCACGCGACCACAGGGAGGACATGCAGACTCCGCACAGAAGGCACCCCAGCCAAGAATTGAACTGGAGAACCTCTTGCTGTTAGGCGGCAACGCTAACCACTGCACCACCGTGGCCACCCATATATATAATATATTCAATACACCTTTACACCTCAGCCCATCACAACAGTCAAGATCACAGAATTATATAACTTAAACGTGTTTCTGTCCAACCTTTATCTTGCTGTAGTGTAAAGCCTATATTTCTTACTGCTAAGAAAAAGTATTTGTTTACTTCAATATCTTTAGCATATACAACAGTTGCTGAAATTACCCCTGTCTGCACACTATGCAAAACTGATTTATAATATAAAAAGAAGTTATGTACTTACCATTAGTGTTGTCCATTTTCATTCTTCCTCAACGTATGAGTTTGGATCCGATCCTCACATCTGGCTCGGCCGTTACCAAAGCTCGTGGTAAACAAAAACTTTACAGCTTCTCCCTTACCCATAATGCACCAACCCTAAGTTACCTCAGATCTTGTTTACTGATTTTCTACCAGAAAAGGAATGTTTAACATGTATAAATATAGATGGCATAAAATACCAGGTGCTCAGTATAGGAGAAAGTATATATGGAGCTCAGTATAAAAAATAGTGATGTTCCTCTAACAGCTCATTCGTCCAGAACTTTGTGAACAGAAAGGATGGGGGTTGGTGGGCATGAAGTTGAGAAAGAATGAAAATGGACAACACAGATGGAACATTATGGCAAGTACATAATTTCTTTATCTAATGTTGTCAATTTTCATTCTATCCTGAACTGATGGGACAGAGTTCCCAGCTACCTATAATCCTAGGTGCACTCTTTGGAAGGATATTCCTGAGCACAGTTGAACCAAATGATGCTCCACCCTGGAGTCCAGGTCCAATTTGTAATGAGTAATAAAAGTAGGGGGGGTAGACCAAGTTGCTGCTGCATATATGTCATCCATGGATGCTCTGGATAGGAAAACTGAAGAAGTTGCCACAGACCTAGTTGAAGGAGCTTGTACCAGTTGTGAAAAGGTAATAAGCAATTTGTTATAAATAAATGAAATACACTCAGCCATCTGGCTAAAGTTACATTGGCAAATGGTTTTCCCAATTTCAATTCTGCAAAGGAAACAAATAATTGGTGTGTTTTTCTGATGTTGTTTGTTCTCTGCAGATAAAATCATAATTGTATGTGAACATCTAATAAATGTAACATGTATTCACCCTTGTTTGCAAAATTAGGAAAGAATACAGGCGAATTAATGGTTTGATTAATATTAGATTCTGACACCACCTTGGGAAGGAAGGAGGCATTTGCCTGTAACGTTATTCTATCCTTGCGAAAGATCAAGTACAGAGGTTTTAAAGACAGTGCTTGAATCTCTGAAATTCATCTAGCAGAGGTAATGGCTACTAGAAAAACAGTTTTCCAAGTGAAATATTTAAGTTCACATTTAGCTGCTGGTTCAAAGGGGGAATGTATCAGTGCCTGTAGTACCAGACTGAGATACCATGGAGAAATAGGGTCCTTAAGCTGAGGTATCAAAAGGAGGGTGCCTGGCAAAAATGCTCTGTACAACTTATGACAGCCTACTGAAGAATCTTCAAATCCAGTGTGAAAGTTTGATATTGTTGCTAACTGAACTTTAATGGTTGAAGAACTAGCCTCTTCTTTAAAAAGTAGGGCTAAAAACTCAAGCTTGTTATGTATTAGAGCTGAAAAGGGTTCAGCATGATTTTGCTGTGCCCAGTAAACAAATCTTTTTCCATTTGCTTGAATAAAGTTTTCATGTTGAAGGTTTATGGGAAGATAAAAGTATATGTCAGACAGGGGAAGAAAACAATGGCTGTCTATAAATGGAATTGGAGAAACCAGGCCATCAGCCTGAGGTTTGATATGTCAGGATGGATCATGTCTGTTGGGTCAGAAGGTCTGGTGTCGGATCCAGAATCTAAGGTTGGTGAAAGAAGTGAGGCCAAAGGAAGGGAAACCAAATCTATCAGTGTTAGTAAGGTGCAATGAGAATGACTTTATTCTTCAACCTCACAGCTTTCTGCAGAAATTTCAGAATTAATGGAATTGGTGGATAGGCATAAAGTAGACCAGAGGACCAATTGTGAAGTAAAGCATCCCTCAGTGATTACCCCTATGGGGGGCTTAGGGCAGACTAGATGCTGCATTTGTTGTTTAGGGGAGAAGCAAAAAGATTGCAGCAAGGCTGGCCCCATCGATAAAAAATAATTTCTGTCACATTCTTGTGAGACCACAGGTAAGGCAGAAGAATGCACCTTCTCAATTTGTCTGCTATCACATTGGACTTCCCTGGAATCTGCGTTCCTATGATGAAATGTTTGGATGAGATCTTCCATTGTTATACTGAGCACTTCTCGACACAAGAGGTATGATCTGTTCCCTTGTTTGCTGATGCACCAAACTACTGACATATTGTCCATTTGAATGACTTGATTGAATCACAATCACCCCTAAAGGGAGAGCAACCTGGAAGGCCTGCAATGCTAAAAGCACTGCTCTCATCTCTATGATATTGATATGCAAGTTGGCCTCTTTGGGGAACAAGTGTCGTGGACTGTTTTCCCCAGAGAATGCCCCCCCCCAACCCAACTGGGATGCATCTGTGGTCACTATGGCCTTGGCTTGAGGGCAATAAATGGATGGACTTGTAGAACCTGATCTGATTGAATCCACCACATGAGATCTCTCTTGCATGTCTGAGTGATCCATATTTGGGTTGACATGGGTTGGTAAAGTATCGACCATTGAGTTGCTAACATCCATTGGAGAATCCTCATATAAAATCTGGCTAAATGTATTAGTGTTACTGCCACTGACATTGATCCTAGAACTTGAAGGACCAAGCAGGCTGAAATCCAGGTACTGCAAATTATTTTTCTGACCTGTGATTGTATAGTTTGCACTCTTGATAGAGGCAGTGGAGCTAACAGTGATTTTGTGTTGAAAACTGCTCCTATGAAATCCAAATTTTTAGTTGGTTCCAGTTGGGACTTGTCATGGTTTATGGTTATCTCCATATGAGAACAAATCTGAAGAACCTGATTCCTTGCCCTTATCAATCAATGCCTGGTCAGGGTGGTAATGAGCCAGTGGTCTAGATATGGAAACACCCAAAATACCTGCAGTCTCAAGTGAGCTGCTACTACTACCATGCATTTGGTGAATGCCCTGGGGGCTGTAGTGAGACCAAAGGGCAGAACTCTGAACCGGTAGTGACTGGCTCCCAGCCAGAAGCATAACTACCTTCTGGATTGCCTGTTCAACTTTATGTAATAGTATGCATCCTGAAGGTCTATCGAGCACATTCAGTTGTCCTTCTCCAGAAAAGGGAGAATGAACTGAATTATGACCCTCCAAAACTTGGCACGTTGAACTGACTTGTTCAAGTTGCTGAGATCAAAAATTGGTCTCCAGTCCCCTGTTTTCTTTGTACTAAAAATAACCTTGAGTAAGTTCCAGATTCTGTTTGGTCTGGTGGGACGTCTTGGATGACTGTTTTTTTTTTAGCAGTTTTTGTATTTCAGTTGCTGCTGCTTCTTCCATCTGAATGGGTGGAATATCAGGGATTTTCCTTGAGATTGGAGGCAGAAGGGAAAAGTGTATTATATAGCCTCTGGATATAATCTTGTGCACCCAAGTATCTTTTGTAATGTCTAGCCAGGCTCTCTGGTGCAGGGATAATTGACCCCTGACTGCCTCCACAGATGAGCAATTGGGCCTCCTTTCAGGAGTGCTGGTAGGGTCTGTCCAATCTCTGGACCCTTGGTTTTGCAGGCCTCCTCTGCCATGGGGGCAGCATCAACCATTGGAGTCCCCCCTCTGCCCCTGGGGAGATTTCTGCATGTGTGTCTTGGAAAGGACTCTGGGATTTCCTGAACCACTTTGTTGATTCCTTTGAGGTGGATGAAAAATGTACGTCCACTGCAGAGAGGATCTTTCCATCCTTCTCACACCTCAATAAAGTTTCTTTCACTATGGGGCCAAACAAGGAAGTACCATCAAAGGGAGCATTGATGAAAGATGACTTGAAGGGCTCGGATAAATCACATAAGCACCTCCAGGCATGTCTCCTGATGGAAATGCCTGAACCCGCTGCCCTTGAGGTTCCTTCGGCTACATGCAAAATAAGTCACACGGATGAATTCGAAGTAGGTTGCAGGGTGCCAGTTGAGAAGTCACGGATGCTTGGACCTCTGCAGAAATAGATCCTGAGAGGGTATTTGAAAGTTCCTTGATCAAATCCCTATGTAACTTAGTACAATGTGCCAAATAATTCAGTGACCTTAGGGTGAAGGTGGCTGAAGCATAGACATGCTTCCCAAACCTGTCCATCACCCTAGACTCCCTGTTAGGGGGATAAGCAGTGGAACTCTGTACAGCAAGCACTTTTTTGGTAGCCACTGTCATGACCATAGCATCAATGGGCACCCCTTTAGCCCAAAACTCGAAGCTGAAGGCAAAATCTTGTCTAGTCTTCTGAGTATGGGTTCAACTGTGTCAGGTTGCTTCCATGCCTGGTGAGAGACCAAGTCAATGAGCTCACTGGCAGGCAGAGTAACCCATGAGGCAGACGGGCCAGTACTGAAAGCCTCTAGGAATACCGACTCCTCAAATGAAGGGTTACTGGGGGTCCAACCACCTCTCTGTTTTAGGATCTCAAGAATGTCTTCAATGAGATGTATTCTGGAGGTGATTGCGGGGACCCTTCACCTTCATCGAAGTCCATATTCCCCATGACTGACTCTAGTGGAGAGTCCAAGTGCTTCCTCTTGCATTTCTTCTTCCTAGGGACCCCCTCAGTGGGATGTTAGGGGGCGGTATTGGAAGAAATTGTAATACCCTGCTGGGAAGCCTGTGGACCTCAGACTGGCTGTCCCTGTGGTAAAGAGTGATGAACTTTAAGTGCAGAGGCATCAGGGTAGACAGTTGAGGATCCAAGGGGTTAGATCTGTCTGTCCTGTCAGAGCAGAGAATACCCTCTTCACCACCTCAAAGGCCAATTGCCCTGGAGACAGAGAAGAACCCAGCACCGAGAAAGCAAGCTTCTGGACCACTCTTTCCCCCACTCCAAAGGCAATCTCCCTGAGGTGGAAGCCAGAGTCAAGTTGTCCAGTGCCAAAGCTCCGAGGAGCAGAGACAGCATAGACTACTTCAGAGTTGACTCCAAATCCTCAGATCCAACAGAGAAGCTTCAGATCTGACAGTCATCCAGATCTGAAGAAATCTGAACCAGAGCATTCAGAGAAAGGTTTGGATCTGAAGCTAAAGCTATCTTTGGATCTGAGGTGGATGGACCTGGGAGGCTTGAATCCAGGGACTCGGAAACTGCCACATGGATCAGAGGAGGAGGATGCAGTGGGGATGTACTTGATGGACAGGTCTCCTGACCCAAGGGGATAGGAGCTGGCAAGACACCCATCTGAATCTGCACTGAGATGAACTTCTGCATCATTTTTTCCATATCTTTTTCCATCTAACTTCTAGAAGAAAGAGTCAAGGGAACAGAAGTAGAGTTGGAGTGGTGCCATTCCAAAAAAAGGTGAAGGCACCCTGGAAGGCACATGGTCAATCGAAGGTGAGTACCTGGTCCTGGGGAGGAGTATAGGACTCAAGGCAGTCTTATCCTATTGTTTTTTCATCAGATCCGAGAAAGTCAGATTTGTGGCTTTTTTATTTCTTGGATCCAAGGGTGAAGAACTCTGAGACCTTCTCAAATCCAATCTAGGTCTTTTCTTAGATGGCTGCAAAGCCAAGGTGGATGAAGTAGAAGGCTTTGGAGATGAAAGCTTCATTTCTTTAGCTTTACCTTTTGGGGATTGAGCCCCAGATATAACTTCTCCAAAGGAAGATGGCAGTAAACATTTTCAATATTAACTTGTTTTTTTCTCTCGACCAAAGCTGTAGGTTGAAAATATGGCAGATTGAGCAATCTCGATGTAAATGTTGAGGTCTGACACAGTAAACACAGAGTGTGCAGGCATCTGATAATGGCATCTTGTGCCCACACTTGACACACTTTTTAAATCCAGCAGGGCCTTTTCCCACCATTATAGCAGAAGTGCTGAAAAAGGAAAAGATAAGTAATACGGGCTTTTTTTCAGAATAGAGAAGGTAGGGAAAACACCAACTATAGTAATAAAGACTACACAACAGTGTAGAAGGTATTGAATGATTATGTTAAAAAGAACACATTTTTAACTCAGTATAGCACTTTTTACTGTGGCATAAGTGCTAGAACTAACAGACTAGTTTCCACCATTATTAATTAAAAATGTAAAAAGATGCAAAGAGATGCTGAAGCTTATCATACAGGGACAGCTTATCTGCTGAAAGGAAAAAGTGTTGCTCTTAACAGCTTTCATGAAATGCAGGTCAGGAATAACAGCCCAACTGATTTTCATTTTAACTACAGCAGTGCTAATACACTGCAACACAATATAAGTGAACAAGGTCAGGCTTCAACCTCCAATTTTATTGCAAGCCACTTTTGTTTTAAATCCCCCAAGATTGCCAAGGACTCTACAATGGCCTTCCAAATGGTAGGGCCGTGGCAAGGGAAAAGGAAGAGGAAAACAGAGGAACTGATTGGTTTCAATGACATTATAAATATAAGTGACATTACATTAAGTATTGATCACAAATCCTTTCTTTCAAAAGGGCTTTCTTTTATTCCCACACAGTTGGCCAATGTCACTAAACTTTTGGTAGACTTAAAATTGTACATTCGGAAACTGGATTTAAAATTTTTATTGCATGACATTGCTCACTTTGAAAATAAGAAAAAGAAAATATCAGTTAGAAGCACGTTCAACCCCACTCTTCATGGTACATTTGAAGTGTTTCATGATGTCTGTGAAGAAGATTTTAGAAAGAACTTGGGTTCTAAGCTGAGGTTTTATAATTTATCTTATTGTGATGCCTGTGCACTGGCCCAGCAGTCAAGGAGCCTCAATCCTCACCACTAACACTAAATCTTTTCTTTCAAAAGGGCTTTCTTTTATTCCCACACAGTCGGCCAATGTCACTAAACTTTTGGTAGACTTAAAATTGTACATTTGGAAACTGGATTTAAAATTTTTATTGCATGACATTGCTCACTTTGAAAATAAGAAAAAGAAAATATCAGTTAGAAGCACGTTCAACCCCACTCTTCATGGTACATTTGAAGTGTTTCATGATGTCTGTGAAGAAGATTTTAGAAAGAACTTGGGTTCTAAGCTGAGGTTTTATAATTTATCTTATTGTGATGCCTGTGCACTGGCCCAGCAGTCAAGGAACCTCAATCCTCACCACTAACACCAGTGAGGGGGCATCCCTATAGGGACCCGATAATAAATACACACACAGTAAAGTACAATTTCCCTTAAGTGGACACAGAGATCACAGTCAGTCTAGGTCTGGATTCTCCCTTTCTCTCTAGGTCCCTAATAAGATTCCCCACTGGCACAGCTATACGGTCCAGATCTAAGCCTAGTGGGCAAGCTAAAACCTCCAGCACCCTCTCTGTCCAACCAGTGCTTCGTGTCCCTGCCCAAGTAGCTGACACACACACACACACACACACACACTTTGAGATGAGAGTTATATACAACCACACAGACACTCCTGGAGAAGGCTGGCACAGGTTCTCCAGCTGTGCCTCTTTTACCCAGACTATATGGTAGTACCACTTGCCACCACCCACTAATATTTATCAGCTACCAAAAGGCCCTTATGAAAGGGTGTCCAATTATACTGTGCAATATTATTATCCAAATGGTAAGTGCAACTGAACAGTCAAGGCTTATTTGGAGTGACTTGGACAGTATCACTATATACATGCAATGTACTCTAGAGCTTAAATTATCTCTACACAAAACAGCCACAGCTGAAAGGTTTAAAAATATTTAATAATAAAAACACAAGACAATACTTCTTACTACACAGTGCTAGTCAGGAGTTCAGAGATCACAGAGAAATACTTAAAATAATACACTGGAACAGTTCTGACATCAACACAGAAAAACACTTAGTCTAATCTTCCTATTTCCTAGCTATTTCTAAGAGAAACACTAAAGTCTAAGATCCTACTTACATACAGACACAGGCAGAGTGGTGAGTTGGATGCTCTCAAGACAAATGCTCAAATGCCCTTGTTCTTTCTCTCCTTAAATTGATAACACAGTACCACTGATTCATTTCAGATTACATCATTTCTTTCTGGTTCCCAGGCTAACAGAACTCAGCGGTTAATAGCCCTTTTGATCTTGCAGCTGGTCAGGAAGTAAGAGCAATAAAATAAATTATACATGTCAATTCTAGCCATTAACTGCGGTCTCAAAACAATAGGCAGAATGCCTCCCTTTACACATCTTGGCTCCGAGGTTTAGATCAAAGAATTTCACAATGCTTGGCTTATCAGCTTTGTTACAGCAGAGTGCACTGTTGTTACAGTTTTGCAGTTCCACATCTAACAGCATTTTCTTCCATTTAAGAGAACAAGCCTGTGGCTTTTTATTAATATTTATAAATGACAGAATTATCTACAAAATTCTATCTGGCTAGGCTGGCAGCCTTCACCTATCTTCACACTTATGATGAAAAAATGGCTCTTAAACAGTTGTCTGATGATAACAAGATTCAAGTAATGAGAGCCAACAAAGGTGGGGGCAATGGTGGTCATGAATTCTAGTGATTACATGAAGTGATCTTTTAACTGATAAAACATGCTATGAAGAAACAGAAGTAAAAGCCATCAATAGGAAGTTTTCCAGTATTGACGCTAATTTATTTGACTTATTATGTCAGGTGGACATTGACCATGACCTGTACAACTTTTTACCTTTTTAAAAGTTGCTTAACCAAAAAGGGCCACATTATTTGACATACCAAGATCCATAAAAATAGAGAAAGACTACCCTTTAGACCTATTGTTGTAGCAGACAATTGTAAGACTAAACCTATTTCAATATTTTTAGATTATCTACTCAACCCGGTTATTCAAAAATCATAATTTTATTTAAATGACTCCTGGCACCTTCTTGAATTGTTAAGTGATGTAAAAGATAGTAGCGCAGTTTTTTTTCAACTGATGTGGTGTCCTTGTATACTAGCATTGACCAAACTATACATATCGAGTTTGTAAGTGAATAATTAACTAATCCTGCCACATTTGAGAATGAATTAATCAATATTGCTTGTGTTCTTCTGGATGTTGTGTTAGATAATATTTTTTTTCACATTTCAGGGGAAGTACAATAAGCAAAGAACAGGAGTAACAATGGGAGTCAGGGTAGCTCCTGGTTTTGCTAATCTAGTGATGGCATGGTGGGAACATATTTTTTTTCAAGACGAACAAGTTATTTGACAGTTATTTTTTTAGATGTTTCATTGATGATTTGTTCATCTTTTGGAAAGGAACAAGAAATGATTTTATGACTTGAATGTTTAAATGTATCAATTTTTTAGATATTTCCATTTCTTTTAGAGAAAGTCATTTCTTTGGAAGAATGTAAGATTTTTAAAAAGAAACATTTTTAATTGTTAAAAAAAAGATTGTTAATTAATACATACACAACAGGAAGAAGTCCATACCTCTTTCCATATGAAAAAGTAGTGTATAAAGGTCAGTTCATTAGACTTGGTAGATTTGACCTGTGAATTGATTTTCTGGGCTGGGATTCTCTTCCTAAGATACTTTTCTTTAGTTGCTTAGCCTGGATTTAGCTTTTGTTTCAGATTTTCAGTTAAGTGGTTATAGGATTTTACATAAAAAAACAAAACAAATTATTAATATAAACAACAATTATTAAACACAACAACAGCATAAGTTAGTTCACAGTTAGTTTAGTTCGGATATACAGCGGGGAGGGGGGGTGTTCCCACTTCCCATCACTTCAGATATGACTGTTATCTGTAACATTTTAAAAGATAACTGGAAGCTTATATTTAGAAACAAAGAAATGGCCAACATCATAGGGAAGCAGCCATTAAAAAAAAAAAACAAGAGCAAAAAAGCAGATTCCCCTGCCTGCTGACTCTTTCCAGTCCCTGTTCTAAAAAAGCTTAAAAAATCACACCCTTGCAGCTAAAAATAACCCACTCAACTTTTGTTCCTCTGCTTTGCTTTTTCTATACTGTTTTTGTTTCACTTTGCAAACCAACTTGAAAAACCTGTAGCTGGCTCTGAAATTATGATGTCACATCTGCCATCTGCTCTTGCTATAGCTATCGGGATGTTTCCTCCCCCAAAGTGATGTAATCCCCACCTGATTTGCATGCTGTATAGAAGAGCCAGTGTTCCTCCCCCATTGTGATGTCAGACCTGCCTTACCCAGCCCACTCAACCTAATAAAATCCATGTGGTGTGTGGAACTTGTTTTCATTGTACGTGTATCCTGTCGACTGCATTTGTTTGAGGGACTACTGAAAAGTTTGGATTGCCTGCATTTTCGTCTGCATTTTTTGCTTCATTGGTAAGATAAGTCTTCCTAGTGAATTAAAAATGTAATTCTACACACAGCCCCTGTTTGAATGCACTTCAAGCCCTATTTTGTGCTGCCTGATATAGTTTATGACTCTCTTCTGAACAGGAATACTCTCTTCCTCCCTATGAGGATTCTGCTGCTGAAGAATCTATCCCTTCAGCCTCTCCTCCTGAAGATTATTCTTTTGGGGAAACATTGCATACCATGAGGGAGCACTTCCACTGGGAGAGCCAAGACTACTCAGAATCTAAGAAAAGGCTCAGAGACTTTCCTTTACTACCGCAGCACAGGCCATTCACTTTACCCACAGCCAGGCAGACACTAACAATGGATGCATCAGATTATGCCTCGGGGGCCCACATGGCAGAAAAATGTATTCAGGGCACATGGCCCACAAGCCAGATGCATCTTCATATCAATCAAAAAGAGATGCTAGCTGTTCAAAATGCCCTGACAGCTTTCAAGGATCTACCTCATCCAGGACAGCTACTGATAAAGACGGACAATACTACAGTCATGTGGTACATAAACAAGCAGGGAGGCACACATTCCTACCCCCTCTGCAGACAAGCCATGACTTTGTGGGACACAGCATTGACTTATCAAGTTCACCTGCAAGCACAATTCCTGCCAGGAAAGATAAATACTCTGGCAGATGAACTAAGCAGAGACCTCATGGATCCCCACGAGTGGAAACTGGATCCACAAGTCTTCAGCAATGATAACAAGGAAATGGGGATGCCCATACATAGATCTGTTTGCCTCCCCTCCCAACTGCCAGCTACAGAGATTCTGCACAAGGCTTATCACAAGCAAGCATGGAAAGTGGATGCCTTATCCTTCAGCTGGAAAAGCCTAACAGTGTATGCCTTTCCTCCACTGCCTCTCCTCCCCAAGGTACTCCTAAAGGTCAGACAAGAGAAGCCAAAAATGATACTGGCCACGCCAGCACTGGTACCCAATCCTAAAGAACTTGTCTCAAGGTCCAGCCTGGACATTGCCTCAAATTCCTCACTTACTGCCCAACAAAACAATCAGATCCTGCACAGCCAACTCATGACCTTAAATCTGGCAGCATGGCGGATAATGTAGCCATTCAGAACACCCCTCTCTTCAAAGCTGTGATGGATGTTATTTTGGAGGCCAGAAGGCCCAGTACCAGAAAATGTTATTCAGAAAAATGGAAGAGATTCTGTGCTTGGAACCAGGCACAAGGAATTTACACGTTTGTTGCAAACATTCCTCAGATTTTACAATACTTAACTGAGATGCTGGACAGAGGCCTATCCTTTTCATCAGTTAAGATCCATGCCTTTGCCATTTCAGCCAATTACAATACGGAACCACCTATCTTTTCTCATTCTTTAATAAGGCAGTACCTCAGAGGGGCCAAAAACATAAGACCTCCAAGGAGAGCACCAATACCTGCATGGGACCTCAATTATGTCTTGGAAAAACTCACACTGCCTCCTTTTGAGCCAGCCTCCACAGCTGATATAAAATTCTTATCCTGGAAAACAGCTCTGCTCCTAGCAATAACCTCTGCAAGATGAG
>NC_056735.1:1243621821-1243664321 GCF_019279795.1 Protopterus annectens | reverse complement strand
TGTGTGTGTGTGTGTGTGTGTGTGTGTGTGTGTGTGTGTGTGTGTGTGAATGCAAGCAAGGGGCAAGTGTTTGTGTGTGTGAATGCAAGCAAGGGGCAAGTGTGTGTGTGTGTGTGTGTGTGTGTGTGTGTGTGTGTGTGTGTGTGTGTGTGTGTATGTGTATGAATGCTTACTAAGCTGGGCATTAATCCCTACGTCACTCGATGGGTTGCCAACTGGCTTACTGACAGAACCCACACTGTAAAAGTAGCCCACTCCAAATCCAGCTTCTGACAAGTCAGAGTACCTCAGGGGTCAGTCCTGGGACCACTCTTGTTTGGCATCTACTTCTCTGAAGTACAGGCCGACACTAAGGGATTCTGACTAACAAAGTACACAGATGACTGCAAACTGGGAGCCATTATTGAATCCCCAAATGTTGTGGATACTCTAGAAAAGGGCCTTACAGAAACAGATGCTTGGTGCCAGAGCCATGGACTCAAGCTCAGTGCCAAGAAATGTATAGTTATCCCCTTTGGGAAAAAACATGTATCCATTCTGGGACATGCTACACTTAAAGAAACCCCAATCCCTCAGAGCTACACACTCCAGAGATCTAAACCTTGTCATCACAATAAACAAATGCTGGAGGGATAGGTTCCTGACTCAGAGACTGCCCAGACTCTGGAATATACTGTCCATACATGTCAAGCAGACCGCCTCTTTGGCCCTCTTCAAACGGAACACTGACGATTGGATGGGAGAAAGAAATTAACCCCGGGGATCATGGCACTCACCCTGCTAGACAGGGGTCCAGGGTAGAAAATAGTGTGGAAGTAATAGCCAGGGAATTGTTATGGCTAGGCTTGTATAAGCCCTAAGGCCGATAGCCTAGTACCAGCCTATGAACCTATAGTTAACAGACTGCTGTCAGAAGGAAGAAGCCCTTGGGTCATTTTAGCTGTTGCCAAACAAACTTTGTGTGTGTGGTAAGGGGCAAGTGTGTGCACATCTGTGTGATAAAGGGCACTCTGCCAGTATCTGCTGAATTTTACAAAACCACCTTTATTTCTAAAGCTGTCCCAGCACAATCTGGTAGTTAGATGTAACTTTAAATACACTATACTGGTATGTTCTTCATATACTGAATTGATAAAGTCTGTTTTGTGATTTATGATTTAGTGTTGAATTGTCACTTAATTCCATTAGGTACTGGTGTGCCTTTGCTGGGCAATTTTTTCCCTGTGGTTGTGGAACTGTGTAGTTATAAAGACAGGAAGAATTTGATTGTTCCCAGGTGGAGTGGGTATCGTTGCTTAACCCTCCCCTCAAAACCCTAACACCTTTAGTTTTGCAGCCATGTTTGGATGGATTTGGATCAGGGTGATTGCAGTTTATAGGTCTCCTTTTGCTGGAATTTATGTAAGACCCCTAAAGTGGGAAGGATGAAAGTTTAAAAATAAAACATCTTTCATGAAAGGTCTGAGGTGGAAGATGGTGTATGTGGTTATGCTGATAAGAACTGGAAATTCCTGTATTAACACTAATGTACAGTAGACAGTTTATTGGACTGTGCTGTAGAAGCTGAATCTGTGGACAGGTTTACTGGGCTGTGTAAAGTAGGGCTCACTAGTGTTGGATTAAAGTACTTTAATAATGTTGTAGGTGGAAAACTGTTCAATGGGTGCATTTCATGTACAATATGAATGGAGCAGCTTGATGTGCAAGATCTGTATAGGCATGTGTTTCTGTTTCTGATGCCTGCACAGCCAAAGTACATAATTAATCATGCATTCCTCGGACAAAGGCCTGGGGTCATTCTTGGTGTTGCCAAACAAACTTGTGGTTATGTGTGTGAAAGGGTGAGTGTGTGAGCTGAGTGAGTGTGGAGGGTGAGTGAGGCGTGTGGGTGAGTGAGGCGTGTGGGTGAGTGAGTGTGGTGAGTGAGTGTGGTGAGTAAGTGTGGTGAGTGAGTGAGTGTGGTGAGTGGGTGAGTGTGGTGAGTGTGGTGAGTGGGTGTAGGTGGGTGGTGAGTGAGTGTAGTGAGTGGGTGTGGGTGAGTGAGTGTAGTGAGTAGGTGTGGGTGAGTGTGGGTGGGTGAGTGAGGTGGGTGAGTGAGTGGTTGAGTGTGGGTGGGTGAGTTGAATGTGGGTGAATGAGTGAGGGTGGTGAGTGTGGGTGGGTGAGGGTTAGTGTGGTGAGTGAGTGTGAGTGGGTGAGTGAGTTGAATGTGGGTGGGTGAGTGTGGTTGGTGAGTGGGTGTGGTGGGTGAGTGTGGGTGGGTGAGTGAGGTGTGATGGATGAGAGTGAGTGTGGTGAGTGAGTGTGGTGACTATGGGTGGTGAGTGAGTGTGGATGAGTGAGTTGAGTGAGAGTGAGTATGGTGAGTGTGGTGGGTGGTGAGTGGTGAGTGTGGTGGGTGGTGAGTAGTGAGTGAGTGTGGTGGGTGAGTAAGTTGAGTATGGGTGAGTGTGGTGAAGTGAGTGGGTGAGTGTGGTGAGGTGAGTGGGTGAGTGTGGTGAGGTGAGTGGGTGAGTGAGTGAGTGAGTGAGTGAGTGAGTGAGTGAGTGAGTGAGTGAGTGAGTGAGTGAGTGAGTGAGTGAGTCTCATTTTTGGATGTAATTTCTAAATTTTGTAAACTTTGTTTTGTATTGTCATATTGCTTTACATTGCCCTACTGATATGTGACAAAGTACAGGCAGAAGCACAGTAACAGCTGCAAAAACTAAGAGCATAAATTTGCAATAACCATGCGTATACATTAATTGCATGTTTTTACATAAGAAGCAGATGTCTGTCACAATTAATAGACAACACTACATCAGATTACAAGTAGTATGCAATACCGTATTTTTTTAATTATGTCTTAAAAAAGCATGTTGGTGCTGTCATGCAAGTCTGTGAAATATTTAATGTTTATAGTGTGTCATTTGTTAGCTATTTAATCAAACGGGAAGGAAAAATAAGTGGGAGTTTGATGCTTTGCAAAACGGTGATTATTCCCAGTGCTATGTAGCTTGGTTCTAAATTTGACAGGAGGAGTACAACAAAAAAAGTGTCCCACTGTAAGGAGGGAAAGGCTGACAAGAAAACAGTACATTACTCTGTTCACCTGCTGTGAGCTGTCAATCACATGCAGATAATGGGTCAAATTACCCTTAGCTCTTTGACAGCTGGGGAAGGTAGGTGTGAAGTGGGAGGGGAGATGCCTTGAAGAACTAGATTTCAGCCTTCACAAAAGAAAGCAAGTTAGCATTTCTAAGAAACAAAAGCAATAAAATGCACTTTTCAGTTCTGTTCTGTAGCATTTGCACTGCTTGTGTTTGAAGTAGTCACTGAAAAAGGATAACATTTTAACCAAAAGTAGGGGACTTTAAGACAGCAGTGAATGCCTGTTAAGTCAATGAAGTGACAGCAGCTTAAGGTAAAACGTGGCAGATCTGATGCAATTTTTTGGAGACAAACACTGCATTCTGGGATACTTAGAGGCAGAGTAAACAGTCTGAATTATTTCAAAATGCCAGCCCCCATGTGGTCAGAGTCAGAAATTGCATATAAAAATATCTAAAAAGCTCTAAATAGTCCCAGAGTGCTGTAAAAATGTAGGAAACACCAAACCATGATGAAATAAATATGTTTTTTGAGTCTGAGGGTGTGGTTGTCCTTTAATCACTTAAAAGAAGTGTGTGAATGTTAAATCTTTTTTAGAAAAAACTAGTGTTTCAACTTTGAGTTGTAGAGGTAATTGTGGGACAATTAAATGTGGGAAGTGTGACTACTGCAGGTACATTTATAATGCTTTGAGAATTTTTTTTAAAGCTGTCAACAAAGTTATTAAAGCTAGGGACAAATTTGATTGTAATTCTCGTGGAGTTATTTATTTGGTTACTTGTTATTTGTGCCTCAGTTTTTATATTAGTAAGACTAACAGAAAGTTGGCAACAAGGATTTATGAGCACATTACAGTGATTAAGAACAAAGATTTTAACAACTCTTTAGCCAAACATGCAACTATATGTCCTGATTTTAAGACATTTTCATTTTTTTTTTGTAGTAAAGTCAATATTAGTGAGTCTGCAGGGAATTTTAGAATGTTGTGAAGCTGAGTGACAATGTTAACAGCTGACAAAAAAAACGGGACTGAACGAGTTCATCGATTTAAAAGGCTTTTTATTAGCTCATAAATTCTGCTCTTTTATGTCAGGAAGTTATTTATTATGTTTATTTATTGACATTAATTAAAATGTTAGTGTTTATTGCAGTGTACCAAGCAGAAGGAGTTTTTGGAAAAACCAGAGTCACCAACCACGGAAAAAGTGTTTAATATGAACGCTAACAATACACAATGCGTTTTTGTCCACCAAGACTTCATCAGATAACCCCATATCTTGATCTAAAATCCTTTAATACCCCATCACATTAAAAATGAACCAATAAATGCTTGGTATCAATTCACAAAACAATAATATACAAAAAGTGTATCTGACAAATGGATAAAGAAAAAACAGAGTACTATAATACCATGTCATATGTTAACGTATTATGAACAATGAATAAATATTAAAACCTTTATAAAAACAATAATTAATACAAAAAGTCAACAAACCAATAAATATGTATAAAAATATATAAATGTATGTTTATGTAAAACCTCATCATTTAATGTAAACCTATGCAATACTGCCCTCTAATGGCTAAAAACCAAATACTAAACACTATTTACAATTTTGCTGCTCTTAGCTTTAATAATGGTGTCAAGGAAATACTCTCATTTAAACCAGGATATCTTCCTGCGTCCAGAAATACCTGCCAGTACAACTCCCGATATTCCAGGCGGGTTTCCCACAAACCCCCCCAACATCTTTGGGAACAACTTCCAGTACAAAAAATAAATAGTTTGCTTGGGCACAATTTTGTAGATGTTTATATAGGGCATTTTGTCATTACTTTTACTTATATCATAAAAATGTTCATAAATCTGCCTTTTTAGGCATCTTTCTGTTTTCCCCTATATAAAAAACACTACAAGCCTCACAACATACTAAATAAACTAAACCACTCGAGTTGCAATTGCTGTAACAGGTACTACTGACATATTGATTCCTAGCTTTAATAAACACCTGGTCAGTGTTCACTACATGTTTACACTGCGCACAAGCCCCGCATTTATAGGTACCAGGCCTTTTACCCCTGTGAGTAGTATTCCCTTTTTCCAATAATTCTTTTAAATTGACACCTTTTTTAAAAACGATATTTAAAGGTTTTTGTTCAACTCCCTTTAAATCAGTGAGGGAGGTGAATCTGTCCCATTCTTTTTTGATCACATCAATCACCCGGTGTGAATCACTATTAAATTCTAAAGTGAATACCCTATGGAATTTATCATCTTTGCTCTTATCATTATTAGGTGTAATATCAATACCTTTACCCAAAAGGGGCATGAATCTTGTCGTCCGCTGACTTTTA
Source organism: Protopterus annectens (assembly GCF_019279795.1). Taxonomy (NCBI): domain Eukaryota; kingdom Metazoa; phylum Chordata; order Ceratodontiformes; family Protopteridae; genus Protopterus; species Protopterus annectens. The sequence goes on along the minus strand of NC_056735.1, from coordinate 1,243,658,876 downwards.
ATATATAAAATGGTGACATTCAATAGCTTATCCAGGTAGCCCCTTTCCATAAAAAGGTCAGTCAGAAAAATACATTCCTCTTCAAAGTCCTCGTCTAAAGACGTGAGCCTACTAGCTCTAATCAATTGCCCCTTGAAAATACTCTTCCTCTGTGAATATGGATGGACAATCTCAAAGTGAAGATATGAGTTGGAAAAAGTCTCGTTTCGGAAAACTTTTGACTTAATTCCACCGGTTGTTTTAATAATACTCACATCCAAAAAATCAACCATATCATAAGAAATTTTGCTAGTAAATTTTAAAAAGGATGTGGTTGTGTTTAAATATTCCAAAAACTCATCTAGTTTCTCCTCTGAATTGTCCCAAAAAATACAAATATCCTCCAAGAAGCGTCTATATAAAATCCAACAATCACAGAATCTAGAATTAAAAATATATTGTTTTTCCCATCAGGCTAGCATAATATTAGCATATGTGGGTGCACAATTGGCACCCATCGCTATACCCCTGACCTGGTAGAAATATTCACCACCATAATAAATAAAATTATTTTTCAAAACCATGTCCATAAGGTTAAGAATAATCTGCAACTCATCACTGGAAATTCTAACTCTGTCCACCAGAGCTGCTTCAAGCCAGACTAATCCCTCTTTTTGGGGAATAACTGTGAATAAATCTTTAATGTCAACTGTTACAGATATAATATTATCATAATTCTTATTTGTATCAATACCCTGAAGGAATTCCCAAGAATCATTCAGAATTGTTTTTTTCCATTCCCCAATGTTTTTTTTTTTATTTTACATCCAAAAACTTTGCTACTGGCACGGTCTTGGAGCCTTCAGCTGACACAATGGGTCTGAGAGGGGGATTCCTCTGGTCCTTATGGACCTTTGGGATCCCAAACATTATGGGTATCCTGGGTTGGGGAACATGTAAAAATCAAAATGTTTCTATATTAATCAATCCTTCCAACAATAAATCATTTAGGGCCATTTCTATTTTCTTATAAGCCACATGGATTTTGTTTTTGGAAACCTTACTATAAGTTGAATTGTCTCTCAAAATATTATTCATTTTCCCTTCATAAAACACCTGGTCCATAAGGACCGTACCCCCTCCCTTGTCAGGTCTCATAACCCTAATCCGTGAATTCTGCTGAAGTTCACTAAGTATTCTTCTCTCATTTTGATTCAAGATGTACTTTTTTGTTTTACCTACAACCTTTCTTATTTTCTTTTCCACTATGGCCTCAAAGTTTTTCAGTTGGGGATGAATTGGTGGGTTATATTCACTTTTATGTCTCAAACAGGCCTGTGTGTCCATCTTTGCCTATCTCTGAAATATAACCTCCAGATTGAGCTGCCTAATGAACATTTTAAAATCCAATAAAAGTCTGGTAGTATCACATTTTTATATGGCACAAATTTAAAACCTCTAGAAAATAAACTGAAATGGTCAACAGTTAATTCAACACCTGTGTAATTAAATATGTTGTAATTCCTATATGTGAATACATTGTTTTCACCAAAAATTCCATCCAAAGCTCCCATAGTGGGATCCCTCTCCAATAATTCATCTAAAACTTCATTGTGAGTTAATAATATTGGTGTTTCCTCATCCCTCGATTTCCCCCTCTCCTTCCTCCCCTCTGAGCCTGATGGTAATATTGAGGGGCCCACTGGTTCATTAATCTTTCCGAACATCGGAGAGAGGGGTATTCAAAAGGGTCCAATTGATTGGCCACATTGATCACCTCATCTTCATCTATAATGCCTACAAATTCAGCATTCACATCATTCTTCTCCCAACCCTTACTGTTTTTTTCTATTTTTCCTAGGTGACGGGTAGCATTGCCTTTCTTTGTATTCCAAAATATCCCTGTTCAGTTTCTTTATCTTCCTTTTAATATTAACTGAACATGTATCATCTATTTTGTCCATCATGGTATAATATTTACTTCCCTCTGTTTCAACAGTGTGTCATTCCCAGACCTTTAGCTAAGAATTCTTACAACATTTATTCAGATCGGGAGAATGCTGAGGTGGATTTTACCAGATGGGAAGGAAACAATGAACCGGGTTCTACTATTCAAAGTATGAACATTGACATTAATTACTTAATTAAGAATGCAGTAAACCCATTCACAGATATAGCATTGTCACATGATACTGTTTCAGCTCCTCGTTGTTTTAATAATGCTGATAATTCAGCTAGTCCAAAAACCTGGAAAAAAAAGAGACCTCTTTAGACTCAAAAATTGATTTTTAGACTCAAAACCTGGCAGTACAAGATTTGTTATCTACAAAAAATGTATTAAAAAAGAACAAGTTCATTTCTCACTCAGAGTGTTTAAATTTTCCAGTGGTGTGGATCCTAGAGACAAATTATATGGGGATTTAGTTGTTTAACTAGAAGAAAAAGTTCTTATTAAATAAAAATGAAAGCACTAAAGGGTTAATTCAGAGACTCCAGTGTAAAGTCATTTAGTAAAAAAGTTTAGTTGCTCAACCAAATTCCAGTCTTTCTTAGCCACTTTTTTCCTTGCTAAGCCATATTTCACAAATGTGATTGATGTTTTGTAGTCTCCCATTTATTACTATTTTTTACATTGCAGTGCTTACATTTCTTAAAAGTGAACAAGGAAAAAGAGAAGAGAAGGGAAAAACAGGGGAACCTGTTTACTTTCTTGTCCACATTACACTTGAAATAACTGAGAAAACATTACTTTATAGAATGCAGATAGCATGCACTATACAAATATTGCTGTTATGAACCAGTTTGTTTTACTTCCAGTGAACTCTTTCCTTCCTATTCACCTCTCCTAAGTGTTCTTCCAAACATTAATGACATGAAGTAAGGCATATGTTTTAGAGTACCCTACAAGTTTAACAAAGTCAAAAAATCCAGTATTTCCAGGTTTTCTTGTTATCTCATGTTTCACAAATATAATTAATGCTTTATAATCCAACATTTATTTGTCAATTTCTGAGTTGCTGGTTTTGTTTCTGTTTATCTCCATCTACCAAATCCAGTCTCTGCTTCATTTCCAACTTATTCTTGGTTCTTCTAGTCAACTTTTGTGCTTTTTTTCTGTCTCTCAAGCATTTTCTGTTGAAACACTGGAAAAGGTTTCACTGGCACAGTCTCTCTGTGGTTTTTATTAACAGAAGAACAAGAACAGAATCTCCTTCTGTTTCACAGCTCACTTTTTATTTGACAAACTTTTGTATTTCCTTCTTAGCATGTTCTACATCAAAAAATGATTTTGTCCTTCCAGGGAAAGAATATTCTGAAAACAGCTGGATACAGCAGTTTGAATCTCATGCCTGCTTCTCAACATTCCCTGATTAGTAGAGTAAATGTACTCTTCTTCTGCCTGGTATACAGTGAGTAATAATTTTCCACAAACACTCTACTTCCCCCACTTTTACCACTTTGTCTTTCTGCCACAATTTTATCAGAATCAACTCCTTCTGTTGGCAGGATTGCATCTTTAAACAAAAAATGATACTAGTCTCAGTGATGGTAAAACTAACAGGATACTGAAGAAACAAACCACCAAGGGAGAAAATGTCACACAAAAAAACACTTGTTTATTATACATACTGTCAAGTGCTTTCAGCCTCTCTGGCCTTCATCAGAACACCACCAATGGTAAAGTAAATCATTTAAATTATCTTTCCCTAGTTGTATTACTCTCCCAGTTGTCCAAATACTACCATCAAAAACTACAGTAAAAAAATATTTCCTTAAAAAAAATCTGTTTTAAAGTTTTTTCTTTAAAAAGACATATACATAACATAATAAACTCCATAAAATGTTATATAAAACATTATAGTAAATAAATAAGTAAATAAACAATCAAACAAAATAATCTGTTTATTTATGTATTTATATTCACCTACATTTGTTTCTATTCAGGTTCCTGGTCAACACCACTGTGTAATTAACATTATTATTAAGTCCAGGTTAACTGTATGAATAAAATAAAATCTGCCACTTTAACTCTGTAAATTCTAATTCATTGTCTCTGTTCCCATCAGAGGAACTGGCAACATTATCTGTAACTATAAAACTAAATGATAAAAGTGACGAAGGCCAGAGAGGCTGAAAGTGCTTAACAGTGTGTATAATAAACAAGTTTTTTGTATGACATGTTCTCCCTTGGTGGTTTGTTTCTTCAGGATTGCATTTTTTATTATTAAAGTTCTGGGTTGCTTTCTCATGGCCAGGTTTGCAGCATACACGATGTGCCCTTTCAGTTAACAACTCCTGCTGTGGAATACCAGACCAGTTGCTTATTTGTGCTTTCATAAAATGAATAGTCTGTTTCTTCCAGCTTCTCTGGTACAGCACAAAATCTCAGGTTTTCCCTGTGTGATCTGCCCTCTAATTCTATTAACCAACTATGTAGCATATCAATAAATTCAATTAACTTTAATTAACAGGAAACTGATTAATAGGTCAAGTTTTTTTAGTATATAATGAGATATATGACTGTGGGTACTTGATGATTTTTTTCTGATGAAGTCTCAGGCAGAGATGAAAGCAGTCAGTTCTAATAAAATTCTGATTATACATTTTCTTTGTGTTCATTTATTCATCAGCACCAGCTTTCTTCATTGATATGCTACATCTTTGGTTATTAGTTTTATATATAGCATACATATATTTACTAGTGCCTTAGCTATAATTCTACCATATTTTTTTGAAAAATCTCTTCCTGAGCAATCATATTTGACCAGTCTTTTTTTTCCCCATCAATGTTTCATTTATTTTAATCAGCTCTGAGTACATTTAACTTATCTTTTTTTCCCTCTAGGTTACTGGACATCATGTCTTACACCAAAGATGGAGCTTGCACTGCTTTTTGCTGAACAGCTGCAGAATTCATCTCAGTCAGTGTTTTTTCCCCACATTTTCTGGTTGATTTTCTTTCAGGTTCTCTGAATTTCTTTTTTGCTGGCATCCAGGCAGTGCACTTACTTGCCAGTTATTGAAATTTACCCCCAAAATGATCTCACTGGCCCTCTCTTTTGAGTTTCTGTTTTCACATTGGGAGAGCTGAAATTAAGTGGTTAGTCAATGTGCAGCCATTTTGGAAGTCTTTTATTACCATGTTTGGAGCATACACTCAATGCACCTTTGCAGTTAACAAGTCCTGCTGTGGAACACCAGTCTAGTTGCTTATTTGTGCTTTCATAATATTAATACAGTCTGTTCCTTCCAGGTTCTCCGGTACAGTAGAAAATCCCAGGTTTTCTCTCTACATGTTATCTTCTAACTGTGCTATTTTTGAAACAGCTGTTCTTGAGAAGCCTTATACTCATGCAGACATTTCTTCATTTCATCTTATGATTTTTTTTTGCAGTTTTACCATTTCATTTGAATAGCTAGTTAATGCTTCTTCTATTTTTCCAACCTTTTACTATTTGAATGTATATATTCTTTCAACGTTTCAATTGCTTTAATCTTCTCTGGGTATATTTGATTAATTGTTTCCTCTAAATTACTGGAAGCCATCTTTTCTATTAAAGATGACACTTAAACTGCTTTTTGCTGAACAGTACATTATTCTTCCCAGCCAGTGTTTTCTCTTCATCTTTTGTTTTGATTTCCTTTCATGTTTCCCTTTTTTTTCTGTCCTGACATCCAGGTGATGTACTTACTATCCAGTAACTGAATTTTATCCAAATTGACAATGCACTGTCCCCATTTCTGCATTTCTGTTTTCACAATGGGAGAAGTGAGATTAAGCTGTTGATCTGTATGCAGCCATCTTGGAAGTACAAGGAACAGAAATTAAATTGAAAAAATATAAGCATTACTATGGTAACACTTGTCCTATTGCTTTGGAATATTGATGGGCTTGTATATTAAAAAAAAAGAAAACAGGAGAAGGTACTGTCCTAAATTTACAATAACAATGCACAGATAATAATGTTGCACCTGCACTATAGAAATCATGAAAGTTTTGTAAAGAAAAGTGAGATAGATGTGGATCCAGGAAAGTTTATGAATGGAATGGTAAATTATTGCAGTGCTCTATATAAAGAAGATGTGGAGTTTGAGAGTAACATACAGGAAATGGTAGTATGTTTGAGACAATTACAACTTTTTTCATCCATTAACAGCTTGTAGAAAAAGGGGTATTATCATCAAAAATCAATGAAACTGAAATTAAAGAAGCAATGAGATAAAGGTAATAGAGGGAAAACCCCTTGGAGAGATGGAATTCTAACAGAAGTGTGGAAAAAGAAGGAACAGAAAATAAAGATGTCTAACTAGTAGTTTTTTTTTCTTAGCCTTTTTGTTATCCTGCAGCATCCTTATGGCATCTAACACAGTGTCCCATATCAATTGCCAGGTCTGCCAACATCTCCCTATGCCCACAGACTTACTACAATATGAGTTGGAGTTAGTGTGCATTGTAAAGGTGTTTTTGGGGTCTTGCCATCCAACTTTGACCAGGCTTTTATTCTATAATTTCCTACCTATTACTTGCTCTGTCCTCCACCTGTACAGTTGTGTGGTCACATCTAGGTGCAGTAGTGCAATGGTGATGTGGTGTATTATCCTACCTCTGCAGCAGCTCAGCCAAGTCCACTACCCTGCCCCCTTTGAGCCACACTTCCTTAAAGTGATGTCTTCACGTTCTGCCAACTTCTGCAAAGATTGACACAAGGAAAGTCTATGCACCCACCCATCTTGTCTTGCCAGTGCCTCAGATACCTGAGCCGGTAATTGGTTCCTGGTTGCATGGGACATGGTTAGGGCTTCTTCCCTCTATGAAATGGTGCTGACTTTAGCTAGTACTTTTTAACAATCAGTGCTTATACGGACCACTCCACAAGTCAATATGCTGAACCACCACGATTTATTAAAAAAAAAACTTACAATCTCATTAACACTGCTTCACTGCATTTTCATCTTAAAAGACTTCATCAGATGAAAAAAAACATTAATTAATCCTACTTTTATACTATAATATCCCCACATCATACAATTACATCACTTCACCAATAAAACAATCAATACAAACAAACTTGAAAAATACATGTGAAAAAAGTGTGTGTCAGTCAGTGAAATCTTAAAAGAATATTGAGTTTAAAAGGTTATTAAGAAGAGACTTTTCTAAATGTATGGAACTTAAAAAATTGTGTCATAAAATTGCATAACTAAAACTGAAAAATTAAAAAGCGTTCAACTGCTACCCTCCTAAAAACATAGTACATGTTGAAATGTAGTGGTAAACAGTGGTATTAGCACTGCCTGTTATTGGATTTGTTGGCGTTTTGATTTGGCAATGCTGTCTCCTACAGTAATTTTCTTACTTTTTAACAATATATGTTTTTTTGCGTGTGGGGATATAACCTTGACTTGGAAATAAGAAACAGTGGTAATTGTACAAACTGAAGTGAAAAATCCCCTTGAACAGGGTCACACAGACCCATTTTAATTCTGAATCATTAATATAAAGTATTAATGATGATTTTGTTGAGAAGAATAGATCTAGATCAGCATGGATTTATATAAGGTACAAACAGTCAACAATATTAAAAGAACCCTTCTGATTCAAAAGAATGCATTGGACAATAACATATTAATGTTAATAAGTTTGGCTGCCAAAAAAGTACTTCACATGGGAATTTATGAAGAGATCCCCTGAGGAATTTGGATTTCCAAAAACATGGACAGCATTAATATTTAAATGCTGCAGAAGAGCTCAAAGTATAGTGAAGTGAGGTGATGAGCTGTTTAAAGAATGTACCCTTACAAGAGGAATTAGTCAGGGGTGTCTACTCAGTCTTACCATTACTCTTTGCATTATATTTAGAGCCATTAGCCATGGACATAATGCAGTCAAACATAATTGGATATAAATGGAGTAATACTAATCAGAAAATAGCCCTTTTAGCATATGGTATAATATCATGTGCCACCTGTTAAGAACATCATGAAAGAATCATATTTCATAAATCAAATTATATAGCAGGATATAAAGTAGATTAGGCAAAAAAAAACCATGATTTAGTACATAATTTTCCCTTTTTCTGGTATCATGACAAGATGAGATACTTAGGAATTAGTTGAAAATGATGTTAAGTAAACAGCTAAAGAAATGTGGGAAGAAATTGCTCAAAAGATTATAAGTAAATAAGACTATGGGACTGTTATTTATGAACGCTGATAATAAGATGCAAGTGATTAACCCATTGGTTCTTTATATAATTCTGGGTTATATGTACTACGAGAGATCAGACATGGAAGAATATGAAAAAGGAAATGAAAGAGTTTATTTGGGATAACAAAAGAAAATGCAATGGGAAAAACTAATACTAGTAAAGGAACTGTGTGGTTTGGGATTCCCATATTTAAAGATACACAACAAGGCAAGATAATATAGACTGATATATTTATTAATTATATTTATATTATTTATATTAATGTTTATATTATTAGCATATTTGATTCAGGATATGGAATATATGCCCAGATGGAAGCACATGATAGGCATAGTGTCTGACAATGTAACAACAGGATCACACGTGGGGATTTGGTCATATCTAGGAAAGGAATACTGAAAGCATTATGCATAGCCTTATATACATAAAAGCATTTAGCAAGAGGGAAGTTAGACCCCGGAAATATAGATAATGCCAAAAGGTTATACTATATATAGCAGAAAGAATGACACAGGAGTATTTTAATGAGTATCTGGAAATGAAAGAACAAAAAAGTGAGATTTTAGGAGCAGATGAAGCTAGACATACCTTTGTGTTATTGACTTGCACATACAAGTTTAATGTTAGAGTTCAAGGATGATATGTGAAGGCTGGATATTAATTTTCTTAACCACAAATAGCAGATTTTATATCTGAGGCCAGAACAGAAATGGCAAACTTGATAAAAGAGTAACAAGTTGAGCATATAAGGCAATACTAGATGTGAGAATACAGTACAGTATAAATGTATAAATAGAATGAAATGAAGATTTAAACATATATATTACAGATGATCAGTGGATGGAAATGTGTCTTAATCCTAGCTATACAACAAAATCAAGAACATTTAGAAAGTTTATATGAAAATGTTTGCACAAATATTTTTGTACCCCTATGAGAGTTAAATAAAAGTTTTACAGACAATAGCCATCTTGTCAGAGATGTAATGCTTCAGAAAGAGATTTTTGGGAGCACATATTTCGATCTTTTTGATGTATGATGTCACTTTAGTGCAAAAATGGCTTCAATAATATAAGTCTTACATTTGGAACATAGTTTAAAATCAACTTTGTTTTGTTAGTTTAAAATATCACACATTAAAGAGGTGAAAGTGTTACTGCCTAAGAAAGCTATTATAACTAGAAATGAAAAAAAAAAAAAAAAAAAGACAAACCATCAGTAATACAGATGAAAAGATGATTACAGAGATTAAAAATATGGAACTGAGAACTGCCATACATCGGAAACACAACTTTATAGTAAAAAAAAAAAAAAAAGTTCTATAGGATGCTGTAATAGAAGTTGAGCTTGAAGAGGACATTGACATGGAATAAATTACCTAAGATGTATATATCTGCTTAAATAAGTAAACTTGAATATAAAGTATGAAGTCAATGGTCCACTTGTTAAGATTCATTCTTCTTCTTTCAGCTTTTCCTGGTTAGGGGTTGCCACAGCGAAACTCCAGTCTGCTAATGATTGGCAGTAGATTTTTACGGTGCCCAGGTGCCAGCTTGATGCCCATTTATGCATGTCTTTCGAATGCCACTTGACCGTGGGGAGGACATGCAGACTCCACACAGAAGGCGCTCCAGCCGAGAATCAAACGGGAGAACCTCTTGCTGTGAGGCAACAATGCTACCGCTGCACCACCGTGGCTTACTTGTTAAGATTCATAATATAGGGAAAAATAAAACAATATGGCCACTAATTAATTGCAAGTTCTGTTATAAAGAATTAATTTGTGTGTTTAACTGATTTTGTTTACTGAACAATTCTAAATCAAACATGGGATTAAGACAAGATATAATAGTTGATTGGTATAATTCGGTTTACATGCTTAAGAATGACATTATTGATAACTGGATGCAAGCTGAAGTTCACTAAGTATTCTTCTCTCATTTTGATTCAAGATGTACTTTTTTGTTTTACCTACAACCTTTCTTATTTTCTTTTCCACTATGGCCTCAAAGTTTTTCAGTTGGGGATGAATTGGTGGGTTATATTCACTTTTATGTCTCAAACAGGCCTGTGTGTCCATCTTTGCCTATCCCTGAAATATAACCTCCAGATTGAGCTGCCTAATGAACATTTTAAAATCCAATAAAAGTCTGGTAGTATCACATTTTTATATGGCACAAATTTAAAACCTCTAGAAAATAAACTGAAATGGTCAACAGTTAATTCAACACCTGTGTAATTAAATATGTTGTAATTCCTATATGTGAATACATTGTTTTCACTAAAAATTCCATCCAAAGCTCCCATAGTGGGATCCCTCTCCAATAATTCATCTAAAACTTCATTGTGAGTTAATAATATTGGTGTTTCCTCATCCCTCGATTTCCCCCTCTCCTTCCTCCCCTCTGAGCCTGATGGTAATATTGAGGGGCCCACTGGTTCATTAATCTTTCCGAACATCGGAGAGAGGGGTATTCAAAAGGGTCCAATTGATTGGCCACATTGATCACCTCATCTTCATCTATAATGCCTACAAATTCAGCATTCACATCATTCTTCTCCCAACCCTTACTGTTTTTTTTCTATTTTTCCTAGGTGACGGGTAGCATTGCCTTTCTTTGTATTCCAAAATATCCCTGTTCAGTTTCTTTATCTTCCTTTTAATATTAACTGAACATGTATCATCTATTTTGTCCATCATGGTATAATATTTACTTCCCTCTGTTTCAACAGTGTGTCATTCCCAGACCTTTAGCTAAGAATTCTTACAACATTTATTCAGATCGGGAGAATGCTGAGGTAAATTTTACCAGATGGGAAGGAAACAATGAACCGGGTTCTACTATTCAAAGTATGAACATTGACATTAATTACTTAATTAAGAATGCAGTAAACCCATTCACAGATATAGCATTGTCACATGATACTGTTTCAGCTCCTCGTTGTTTTAATAATGCTGATAATTCAGCTAGTCCAAAAACCTGGAAAAAAAAGAGACCTCTTTAGACTCAAAAATTGATTTTTAGACTCAAAACCTGGCAGTACAAGATTTGTTATCTACAAAAAATTTATTAAAAAAGAACAAGTTCATTTCTGACTCAGAGTGTTTAAATTTTCCAGTGGTGTGGATCCTAGAGACAAATTATATGGGGATTTAGTTGTTTAACTAGAAGAAAAAGTTCTTATTAAATAAAAATGAAAGCACTAAAAGGTTAATTCAGAGACTCCAGTGTAAAGTCATTTAGTAAAAAAGTTTAGTTGCTCAACCAAATTCCAGTCTTTCTTAGCCACTTTTTTCCTTGCTAAGCCATATTTCACAAATGTGATTGATGTTTTGTAGTCTCCCATTTATTACTATTTTTTACATTGCAGTGCTTACATTTCTTAAAAGTGAACAAGGAAAAAGAGAAGAGAAGGGAAAAACAGGGGAACCTGTTTACTTTCTTGTCCACATTACACTTGAAATAACTGAGAAAACATTACTTTATAGAATGCAGATAGCATGCACTATACAAATATTGCTGTTATGAACCAGTTTGTTTTACTTCCAGTTAACTCTTTCCTTCCTATTCACCTCTCCTAAGTGTTCTTCCAAACATTAATGACATGAAGTAAGGCATATGTTTTAGAGTACCCTACAAGTTTAACAAAGTCAAAAAATCCAGTATTTCCAGTTTTTTTTTGTTATCTCATGTTTCACAAATATAATTAATGCTTTATAATCCAACATTTATTTGTCAATTTCTGAGTTGCTGGTTTTGTTTCTGTTTATCTCCATCTACCAAATCCAGTCTCTGCTTCATTTCCAACTTATTCTTGGTTCTTCTAGTCAACTTTTGTGCTTTTTTCTGTCTCTCAAGCATTTTCTGTTGAAACACTGGAAAAGGTTTCACTGGCACAGTCTCTCTGTGTTTTTTATTAACAGAAGAACAAGAACAGAATCTCCTTCTGTTTCACAGCTCACTTTTTATTTGACAAACTTTTGTATTTCCTTCTTAGCATGTTCTGCATCAAAAAATGATTTTGTCCTTCCAGGGAAAGAATATTCTGAAAACAGCTGGATACAGCAGTTTGAATCTCATGCCTGCTTCTCAACATTCCCTTAGTAGAGTAAATGTACTCTTCTTCTGCCTGGTATACAGTGAGTAATAATTTTCCACAAACACTCTACTTCCCCCACTTTTACCACTTTGTCTTTCTGCCACAATTTTATCAGAATCAACTCCTTCTGTTGGCAGGATTGCATCTTTAAACAAAAAATGATACTAGTCTCAGTGATGGTAAAACTAACAGGATACTGAAGAAACAAACCACCAAGGGAGAAAATGTCACACAAAAAAACACTTGTTTATTATACATACTGTCAAGTGCTTTCAGCCTCTCTGGCCTTCATCAGAACACCACCAATGGTAAAGTAAATCATTTAAATTATCTTTCCCTAGTTGTATTACTCTCCCAGTTGTCCAAATACTACCATCAAAAACTACAGTAAAAAATACTTATTATTTATAATAAAATAAAGAAAAATAAAACAATATGGCCACTAATTAATTGCAAGTTCTGTTATAAAGAATTAATTTGTGTGTTTAACTGATTTTGTTTACTGAACAATTCTAAATCAAACATGGGATTAAGACAAGATATAATAGTTGATTGGTATAATTCGGTTTACATGCTTAAGAATGACATTATTGATAACTGGATGCAAGCTGAATGTCTGATATGAGGTTAGCATTAGAACTGTATAAATATAAAATTGTTGTATTAGCAATCATTGCCAAAATAACATGTAACATGGTTAGGAACTGCACAATATGTCAAAATGAAAATGTGTTAATAAGGTATTAACAAATCTTAAGAAAAATGTGTGGAATCAGTGAAATTTAAAGCAGTGCTGTGATCTCACTCTAGTGACTTGGCGTGTTTAGATTTAGTTCGGCTACAGAATGTTTTTCTGATTTTTGCTGAGAGACACAACAATGGTAATTGTTTGAATTCCTGTCTACTAATAATCCCAATTCTTTAAAAATGCTGTTACTTTTTGAATAAATGAATCTCTTTGCTTTGCAATCATAATTTCTGTCCTTCTTGTCAAATCTCATGATGTTATATTTACTGACATAAAAGGTGAGGTCATTGTTTTTGCACAAGGTGTGCGCTTTTTGTAAACCATCTTGAAGAACTTTGGCATCTTTTACTGAAGTAAATTGATATTTGAGGATGGTTCTAAAAATAAGTATAAAAAGCTCAGTTATATTGATGCATACTACCCTACCATGTCTTATTGCAGTTTTGAATGACATTACAGTGACTTGTCACAGTATGCAAGTCTTAATGGTGGATGACTAACATTGATGTGAAGACATCAGTGTTCAACAGAGACAAATACAAACACAAATGTAAATAAGCAAATGGAAGAAATAAATACAGGAAACAGAATAAATATATCAAATGAAGGGGACCGTCCCTACTTCCCTACCCCCCCCCCCCATCAACAGTAAAAGTAAAGAGAAGTTGAAATATAAACAGAACATAAATAACAGCAACACATACATGAAAGAATTGTGGGCTGCCACCCCCATATAATGCCCTCAGCTAACTGTTAAAATAAAGAGAAGACTTTTAAATATATGTGAAAAAGTTTTTACTTTTTTATTTATTTATATTTTGGTTACTTGTGCCAATTGCTGATCACAGCATGACCAATTGCAGCCTCAGCCTGGGTTGCATTCAAAATAAGATCAACAAAAATGTAGCAAATACAGCTGTTGAATAAAAAGGTAATATGAACTGGTTGCAACAAAAAGATACTGTGTATAATTTTACATAATGCTGAGGTGTACATTTTACGGGTCTATATTATATAATCCAACTTTCAAAACTTTGAATCCCATACGTTCGACAACATATGATCGAAGTTCGAAAGTTCGAATATATAATAAAAAAAAAAACAACTTACCTTAACGGTGCACCGCCCACACCCCCCCTACTTAAATATACCAACTCCGAGATCGCACTTCAGTGCAGAAAAGGGAAAGTCTCCCATTCTGCACAGAACAGCACCGTTATGCTTCACCTTCAAACACTTGAAATGTCGATCATATGGTGTCGACCATATGACATTTGAGTTTCTAATAGGAACCCCATTTTACAAGATGAAAAGCAGAATCAAGAAAAGAGTGAAAAGCAGGATTAACCATGGAAATTTTGAAGGTTAAACACAGGTGTTTAGAGGGATGAAGTAAGTGATAAGTAATAGTAAATACAAATTGTCCAAGGAAACAGAGGGGCTGAGAAAGGTAAATGTTGTAAGACAACAGTGGGCACGGAGAAAGATAATATATGTACATATTTACTGGAAGCAGACACACAGTGGTAACCAATACAGTAGTAGTTTAAAAGGGGTGATGTGCAAGGGAGTTAATCTAATGCAGATTAGTGTTTATTAAGTGATATGTCCTACATTCTAGCATTTGCATTTCTATTGTTGAAACAGATAGTTCTTGAGTTGGGCCTAAACTTACTGTAAATAGTATGCTTGATGAGAGAATAAAGAAGGGCATGCTGCAGTTTTGGAGCAAGTTCAGAGAAACTAGAGTCAGAGCTATATAGTTTAGTAAATGGGATTGGAAAATAGATCCTACTATATCCTGACTTCTGAGGGTGTAGGTTGGGGTGTTAGTAATATATTTCATTGCAAAAGGGGCATCTTGGTGGAGTAATTTGAAGAGTCGGGAGCCCAAAAGTAAGTTGGATCTGGCTTGTACTGGGAGCAAGTTTTCCTTAGATCTAATAAGGCAGTGGTATTCAAGGTGAGCAGAACTGTTGATGAAGCAGCATATTTTAATAGACAATGTCTGCAGTACTGACATACTCTTGTTAGAGGAGGTGGCAAACAAGGGTAAGCTGTCATCAAATTGTGTGAACAGGACACCTTTCGCAGTAGCTGCCTTAGCTGATAATGAAAGAACTGAAGTATTTTCCAAGACCAGAAAAGGAGTCAGTAGAGTTTAGATCCAAGTTTTGTAATATGCTTCTGAATATTAAGAGATTGATCAAGCCAAATGCCTACATATCTGGATGAAGTGGTGGTGTCAATAAGGTTGTTGTGTAGTCAAAATCTTGAGGGAGCCAGGAAATTTGGAAAGGCTTTTCGTAGTCTCAAAGAGCATAACCTTGCTTTTTGGGGAAGGTTAAGGAGAAGCTTTATGGGAGTGAGACAGTGGTTTAGTCCCAGAAGGTCAGTTTGTAGTTGAGCTTGGGTTATCTATTGTGCTGAGCTGGATCTGTAGATAACCATGTAATTATTATATAACTGCAAGATTTTAAAACTGCTATTAAAGTAATCACTCTTTACAGTATAGTTTTGACTGTCCTATGATACCATTTCATAACAGTACTGCAATGTTTCACGTCACTTTATATACATACACAGATATGTATATGTGATTTTGTTTAATAATTTATTTATGTATTTATTTCTCTCTTTGTGTCTGCTTTTCTTTGTTTACCAGGAAATTCCAACAGTGTTTTCTCACATTTTCAGTGGATGCTCTGGGAGAAAAGCTCCACATTAAAAGAACAAAAATACATGACATAATAGAAAATATAACATAGTTTAGACAATACAGTGATGCATATAATGTCACATTATAAATGAACAGCACAGTACATTCATATACATTTTAGTTACTGCAACATATGGTAGTTGATTACAGAGAATTTTGATATTTAAGAGTATCTGCCTTGTGTAGTGAGATTTTTAGTTAGAATATGTAGTTAGATAACACAGGACATTTTTTAAAAAAGAAATCTTTATTATATTATCACATATAATATAGGCAATCATACATTTATATAAATGAAAACAAACCATATTGACATAATTTTAGTTGCCAACTTTATACAACACTTATAATCTATCCAGCAATTGTCAGTGAAACATTACATAGTTCATTCAATTTTTTTTATTTTATTTATTTAACATTTACTGGGAAAGTCTGAGTTGGAACGAAGCCAATTTTCAGTGGAGGCCTGGGGAGAAACGCTCCAGATGCATGTCTTTGTAACATGGGAGGAAACCGGAGTATCTGGAGAAAACCCACACGAATGCAGGTAGGACATGCAGACTCCATACAGAAGGCACTCCAGCCAAGAATCAAACCAGAGAACCTCTTGCTGTGAGCCAAATCCTGCCTTCTTTTAAAACTCATTTCTCTTCTGCATGTATTGTTCTCACAATTCCCATTTTTTTCTATGTAATTCACTCCTATCCTTTTCTAAAGATCCCAATTCCAATTGTTTCATCTGTTACTATATACCCTACTTCTAGTAAAGATTTACACTTTCTAGTAATTGATTTTTTTTTTGGCAGCCACCATAATTAGACTCAGTAAGGCCATACTATGTCTAGGCAATTTCAGTTCTGTATCATACCTCAAAAAAAATTTTCCTTAGTTACACCAATTTGCTCACCTTGTATCTCTTACATGTCAATCTGCAGGAAATTGTCTGCCAACTTATTACACTCCCAGAAAATATGTTCCCAATTACATTTTTCTTTCCCATCACACTTCCAACATTTGCTGTCTACCTAAATCTGCTAGACTTTGTTGTATAGTTGGAAGACATACATATATCCCCGTTGTTTCTTTGTGACTTGCTTATCCAACCTGTCTTCCCAATCATTTCTAACCTCCTCTGATTGATTCTTATAGTTATTCAATATTTTGTATGCTCCACTGATTATTCATTTTTTAACAGCAGCATCTGTTCTAGATTCAACTAAAAATTCTACCAGTGCTTTTCTTTCACTTAGGATCCCCCTATTTATTTCTCCTTACCTATACTCTTGATAGGGAAGACAATCTCTAGCCCACAGTCCAAATAAATTCTTGTCCTCTTCCCATTCTAGTACCTTTCCTTCTCTAATTATTTGCTCCCAATACCTTCCTTCTTTTGTCAGTTTTCTCCAATAAATTTCAGCCACCTCTTGCCTACTGTATGTATCCCTAATTGCAGTCATCTCTATCAGCAGAATCTCCTTTCGCTGTTCTCGTGTTGGCTTAGTTCTTAGAATACATTCTGCTACTTTATATTCATAAAGTAGCAGAATATATTCTGCTACTTTATGAATATAATATTCTGTATGGTTATTGGTATTCTCCTTAAGGATCTGCATCCAAAATCTCAGTCTCTCACTGTTTCTTGAGCCCCCCACCCAGTTTCATCATCATCACCCGTTTCCACTTTGAATTATAGATTTCTGCTTGTGCTTTGTATAGGAGCCTTAACTGTGTAGTTTTGGAATACCCCTTAAAATTGGGTAATCACAAACTGCCTTGTTCAACTGGAAAAATTACCTTATCCCACTTGACTCTTGCTGTCTTCCCCTCCCGGATAAAATCCTTCAGTTGTTTATTAATTGCTATGCACAACTTCTCCTCAGGTTGATAAAGATATGCATGACCTATGTATAGAGCTAAATGAAAAATATTTTAACTGCTTGTATTTTGCTATCCATATCCATATAACAGAGCTTCAGATTTCTCATTTTTTGTATTATATTTTGTTCTCTTCCCACATATCCTAAGCTGCCACACCAGAACCCTTTTTAATCCATACACCCTTCATTTTATCTTGGACCCATAAATATGGATATTATTGAACAAATTTGTGTGTGGGTACATAATTTACAGCTATTACAGTGATTTGTTGGTGCAATGATGCAGCAGTTGCATTGTCGGCTCACAGCAAGAGGTTGTCCAGTTCAATTCTTGGCTGAGGAGCCTTCTGTATGGAGTCTGCATGTCCTCCCTGCATTTGTTTGGGTTTTCTCTGGGTGCTCCACTTTCCTCCCACATTGCAAAAACATCTGTCTGGAGCATTTCTCCCTGAGCCTCCACCGAAAATTGGCTTTGTTCCAAGTCAGACTTTCCTGGTAAATAAATGTTAAATATTGCCTTTGTTTTAGCTTCATTAATTTTGTATCCTGGAAGGATGTGAAACTGCCTCAAAATGTTCCACAATACTGAAATATCCTTTTCTGGTTTTATCAGGTATAAAATAATATCACCTGCAAATACAGCCAGCTTTTCCTGACTACCACACCAGTTATATCCTTGAATTTCTGAGTCTTTTATTTTCTTTGCCAACAGTTCCAAATGTAGTGCAAATAACAAAGAAGAAAGAAGATACCCCTGCCTGGTTCCTCTGCTCAAACAGAAATTATAAGAGAGGAACCCGCCCACTTAAATTTTCTCCTCTGATCACTCATATATCCTCCTAATCAACCTTGCTTGCATTGCCCTGCTCATAAACCCTTGGCTTACTCTGCCAAATGCTTTCTCTGCATCAAGACCCACCAACAACAGTCCTATTTTCTTACATTCAGCTTCCTTTGGGATCATCAATGTTCTGTTAATGTTGTCAAATGTTTGCCTCCCCTCTACAAAACCACATTGATCCATATCTATCAATTTTGGCATCACCTTTGGAATTCTTTTAGCCATTATAGACAAACACTTTATAATTATGGCTTAAGATTGAAATGGGCCTGTATAAATCTGGATCTGATGGGTCTTTACTCTCTTTAGGTGTTACAGCCTACACCACTTTCTTTGAGGGTGTTGGTGCTACTCCTTCTCTTAAAAATCTGTTTATTAGTTTTTTCCTCCTAGCTTCCAAACTTCCATAGGGGTACCATCTATTTCTGGAGACTTTTCTGTAGAGTGCTTATACATCACTATTTTTATCGCATCTCCTCCTATACTAATTGTTGGTAATTTAGCCTCATCTACCATATTTAATTCTTCCATAAACATCCATTTGTACATTTTCTTGATCTCCATATTTCTCTGCTTTATACAGACTTTCATAAAATTTTAGAAATACATCTAGTACATCTAGAGGATCTTTTGTTATCTTCCTTGTTATAGGCTCCCTAAGCTTGGCAACAGTCATTTCTACTTTCTGTTGCCTGAGTCGTTGTGCTAAAAGTTTTGTGCTCTGACGTTATCACAAAACAGTTGTTTAACAGCAATCTTTCTAAATTCATACATATTATCAAGGTAATCCTTTATTTTCTGCTTAGCATTCTGCAATTGTTCCTCTTCTTGTTCTGTGAGATTCCTCTTATTCTGCAGTACTTTAACATTTGTCATTCACACTAAATAATTCTTACTTCTTAACCATCTCTCTCTCTCTTTCATTTCCACCCTATTTTTAAACTCCACTTTAATTTTATCTCACTCCCTAGCTATATTTTCTGAAGAAATGTCTATCTTCTCTAGTAACTCCTGAATAATTTCCACTACCCATTCTTTAAATTCCTCTCTTTTCAACAGATAGATGGGAAAGCACCAGGGTCTCATTTTTTTCATAACCCTGTGTTTTTATTTTAGTTATTATTGATGCGTGATCTGAAATGTTTATTGGATGCATATCAAAACTTTCAATTAAATGCACATGCTCCTGTGAAATGTAAGTTTTGTCTAGCCTAGCCCAGTTTTTGTATCTTGAGGAGTAATATGTAAATTCATTCTGAATTCCTACAACTGAATTCACATCTTCCATACCAAATATTTTCAGAAATTTCTTCAAAAATCTACCCTCCTTTATTATATTTTCCCTTTTGGGCCCCCAGACACATCTTTCCTGCTGTGAATCAAATTCAAGTTCCCACCTATAAGTAATATTCCCTTCTGAAAACTAATTATTTATCCCAGAATTTTCTTAAGCTCCATTATAACAGTTTTAGATGCAATATAAGTACATGCCAGTGTAATCCTGGTCCCCTGCCACCAGCCTTTTAGTACTACATGTCTACCATTATTATCTTTTTTATCCTGTTCTATCACTATTGGAACTCCTCTTGCAATTAATATGAGTGCTCCTCTTTTCCTTTGTCCCATATATTCCACTGAATAACAGTCCTAAAAACTTTCTTTATCATATTCACATGTTCAGTTCTTTCCAAATGTGTCTCCTGTAGCATAGCTATTTGCACTCTACATTTTTAATATAGTTCACTACTCTCTCTTTTTTGTATATATCTGTGAGACCATTAACATTTAAAGATAATATAGAAAGCATCATGTTAAAAAGTTATTATTTCTACCTTTTATTTGTAACAGCTTTTTTGCTGATTATCCAACTTTTACAAGACATCTGCAAGACATCTACAACAACTGGAAAGGCCGCAGAAATACCTCACAAAGAGGATTACCGGCCTCAAACAGATGCCCTACGCAGACTGTCTCAAAAAACTCCAGCTTTACTCTGTCGCATATCGCCTACTCAGAGGTGATCTCTGCCTAACATACAAAGCTATGTCAAACCCAGAGCTGTTGGACATGCTCCACTTAAAGAAATCCCAACCCCTCCGAGCTACATGCTCTAGGGACCTAAACCTTGTCACCACAATAAACAGAACATTCCGGAGGGATAGATTCCTGTCCCAGAGACTTCCCAGACTCTGGAATAAACTACCTATCTATATCAAACAAATCTCCTCATTAGCACTCTTCAAGAAAAATCTTGATGATTGGATGGGAAATAGGAAATTCACCCCGGGGATCACCTCTGTGGCTCTACTCGACAGTGGCACAGGAAAATAATTTTCTTAGGTGGCAAAAGCCAGGGTACCTTTTTGGCTGGGCTTGTATAGGCCCCAGGGCCAATAGCCTAGTACCTACCTATGAACCTTTTATGTTAAAGCACACACTAATGGTTGCAGGGTGATCTTATATAGAGTTTTTATTGTGTTATCCATTAAAGCATTTGTCACATCATACAAAACTTTTTGTTTTATTGAAAGCCCTCAAACAAACAAATACACCCCAAAAACCTGTTAACTTAATATGAACCCATAAAACTATGTACATCTTCAAATATTTAAATTTTACTCTCCTAATAAGAAAAATTCTCCCAGTCTGACAGCCACATTCACAAACTTGCATTAACCTAAAAAAAGGATTATTCATGGTAAGATGCATGGTACAGCCTGTGCTTCTACTAAGTGATGTCTGGTTTTGTCTTATCTTTATTGCTCTCCCAGAATGGGAAAACATGAGTGCTTTCAGAAAACATTATGTCCTAACCATTGAAATAAAGAAGCATTCTGCTTTATTGCTCTTTATCAGATTGTCTCCATAGAGACATGAGAACCAGATACAGAGTTGCTTTTATGAGAATGTATTTATTTATATGCTAGAGGATGGCTTTATTATATTCAATGTTCTTCTTTTATTTCTTTGCTTTCTCTTAAAACTTGTTACCAGATCAAGCCAAGGGCCTTAATCCAGTCATTCTCCTATGCAAGAATGAGAAAAAGCACATCAGTTTTTCCTGTGTCATACTCTTTTGAAAGACTTTTCTTCTGTTTTCTACACTGAAGTGCCTATATTTCTTAAAACTGAACAAAGAGAAAAAAACAGGGGCACCTGTTTACTTTAGTATCCCCATTACACTTGCAAATAACGGAGAAAACTTTACTTTATAGCATCCAGATTATATCATGCACTAAACTACTACTGTTAAAAAGAACATTTTGTTTTACTTATAGATAACGCTCTCCCTCCCCTTCCCCTCTTCTAAGTATTCCTTCAAACATTAATGACACGAAGTAGGGAATATGCTTTAGAGTCCCCTACAAGTTTAACAAAGTTAAAAAAGTTCAGTATTTCCAGGTTTTCTTGTTCTCTCATGTTTCATGAATATAATTAATGTGTTGTAATCCCACATTTATTTATCAATTTCTGAGCTGCTGGTTTTATTCCTGTTTATCTCCATTTCTCAAATCCAGTCTCTGCTTCATTTCCAACTTACTCTCAGTTTTTCTTGTCAACCCTTGTGCTTTTTGCTGTCTTTCAAACATTTTCTGTTGAAAATTTGAAAAGGTTTCACTGGCACAGTCTCTCTGTTGCCTTTATTACCAGAACGAGAAGCTGAATCTCCTTCCATTTCACAGGTAACTTTTTGTTGGACAAACTTTTGTATTTCCTCCTTAGCATTTTTTGAATCAGAAAATGACTTTGTCCCTCCAGGAAATAATTTTCTGAAGATAGCTGAGTACAGCAATTTGAATCTCACTCCTGCTACTCAACATTCCCTGATTAGTGGAATAAATTCACTCCTTTTCAGTCTGGTGTACAGTGAGTAATCATTTTCCACAAATACTCCACTGTGTCCCATTTTAGCACTTTGTCTTTCAGCCTCAGTTTTGTCAGAATCAATTCCTTCTGCTGGTAGGATTGTATCTTTACTATTAAAGGTCTAGGTTGTTTCTCATGGCCAGGTTTGGAGCATACACATGCTGTGCCCTTTCAATTAACAACTCCTGCTGTGGAATACCAGTCCAGTTGATTATTTGTGCTTTCATAAAATTGATACAGTCTCTTCCTTCCAGCTTCTCTGGTACAGCAGAAAATCTCAGGTTTTCCCTGTGTGTTCTGTCCTCTAATTCTATTATTTATTGAAACATCTCTTCTTGAGCAGTCTCATATGCAGTCAGCAATTTCTTCATTTTGATCTCTGATTTTTGCAGTTTTATCACCTCATCTGAATATCTGTTTAAAGCTTCTTCTATTTTTCCATTTTATTCTTATTTAAGTTGATATACTCCATCAGTCTTTTGTTTATTTTAATCAGCTCTGAGTACATTTGACTTATTTTTTCCTCTAGGTTACTGGAAGTCATGTCTTACACCAAAGGCTGGAACATGCTCTGTTTGATGAACAGCTGCAGAATTCTTTCCAGTCACTGTTTTTTCCTCACCCTTTGTGATTGTTTTTCTTTCAGGTTGTCTGAATTTCGATTTGCTGGCTTCCAGGCAGTGCAATTACTAGCCAGTTACTGAAATTTACCCCAAAATATGAGTTTACGGGCTGTCTCTTCTGAGTTTCTGTTTTCACACTGGGAGAGATGAAATTAAGCTGTTATTCACTGTGCAGCCATCTTGAAAGTCCCAATACAGGACATTTTGGGATTATACTGGAGGATATATTTAGTCGGCTGTGGTGGTGCAGCAGTTAGTATTGTCACCTCACAGCAAGAGGTTCTTCGGTTCGAGTGTGTGCTTTCTGTGAAGGTAGGATGCCGGGCTGGCAGTGTGACATTGTAAAAACCCCACTGCCAATCAATCTGCAGACCGGTGATCCTCTGTGGTGACCCCTAATGGGAGAAGCTGAAAGACACTGCTTTTTTACTGGAGGATGTATTTAAAAAATAGAGAAAATTATAGCAGAATACTATATATGTAGAGGGTGGGATCGAAGAAGGGAACGGCATGAGTCTAGGGTGAGAAAGGAACATGGAAAAGCATGACAGAAAAAGTAAAGAAAAGTACAATATACTGTAATTACATTATTTTAGAAAAAAAAGTTGTGTGTGGATTAAAGTAAAAAAAGACTGAGTTAATAGTGTGCAATTAAAAGGAGGAGTGTGTGATGCCCCTGCACTGGCCCTGTAATCAAGGAGCCTCAATCCTCACCACTGACAACAGCTAGGTGGCATACACACTGGGAGGATGACAAGTAAACACACAGTAAAGTGCAATTTTCCTTAAGAGCACACATAAATCACAGTCAGTCTGGGGCTGATTTCTCGCTCTTTCTCCAGATCCCTGATAAGACTCCCCACTGGCACAGCTATAGAGTTGAGATCTCAGCTGAGTGGCCAAGCTAAGATCTCTGGCACCCTCTCTGTCCAACCAGTGCTTCATGTCCCTGCCCAAGTAGCTGACACACACACACACACACACTTTGAGATATGATTTATATACAAACACACACACACACACACCTGGGGAAGGCTGACACAGGTCTACTAATTATTCCCCCGTCTGCCCAGACTATAAGGTAGTTCCAGCTGCCACCAGCCACTACTTATCAGCTACTTAAGGCCCCATTATAAAGGGTGTCCAATCCTACTGTGTAATGCTACTAGTATTCCAAATGGTAGTCTGATCAAGAGCAAGGCTATTTAGGAGTGGCCTGTACAGTGCCACCAAATACATATGCAAGTACTCTCACTCTCAGAGCTTAAATATGACTCACAAACATCACTCACACAGATAGGTTTAACTATATGTAATAATAAATAGTAAAAGAACAAGACAATACTTAGTAAACAAACACAGTTACTTCAGAGTTTAAAATCACAGGAAATATTTAAAACAACATTGCAGGACAGTCTCAAATAAATAAATAAAGAAAACATCTAAGCTATATTTCACTATATTCCTAACTGTATCTAAGAGAAATTACTGTACCTTAGACTTACTTACAGCAAGGCAAGTGCAGATGGCGGTGATGAGTGGATGTCCTTGTTAGGTCAAAGACAAAGTACAAAATGCCCAGTCTCTCTCTGACAGAGTTCTTATATTAATATCAAATATTACTGCTGGGTTAGCCTGGATGACATCACTTTTTGTCACCCGACTTTAGTTTTCAAGCTACCCCCATTGTCAGAAAGTACAAGAATTCCTAGCATCTCTCTGTTAAAAATGCATATCCCTCAGATGTTTGCAGATCCTGAGAGTCATAAAACAATAAAAAACTTCTATATCTCAAACCTAGTAATTACTTCTCTTCCAAGACAATACAGAAAACTTCTAGCTCTATGCATTGTCTGCTACACTGACACGGAGAGATAACTTTTATAGCACAAATCATAAAATAATTTAATTTCAACTTATTTTCTTGAAGTTTTGCAAGTTAACCTTTTATGCCCCAGTTTCTACTGTTAAAAACATACAGTTACACAATTACATGAGTTTATATACATTTCTATTCTAAGCCAGTAGGACATGCTGTGGTTATATTTAACTCAGTACATAACATACAGTTCTGCATAAATCATATCAATATTCACAAATGACATAAAATTATTTACCAAATTCCAGACATCTGGGCTGGCAGTGTGACAGAGTGTAGCTGGGTTCTAGGGGTATATATATTTAACACGCACACATAAAAAGTAGGGGATTGTCCCCATAAGAGAGTTGCTATTATTTAATTTAAAATGCCAACACAAAAGTATCAGTGGCATTAGTATACAGTACAGTTTATGTCCATATGTATGACACTCAAAGTATTATTGAGGTAAGACCAAAGTTTTGGAAAGTGGTTGCTACTGCACATCAATATAACCTAGACCCCTCTCCCCATGCAGTGGGATTGAAGGATACTGACTATGGACCAGGTTCTATTAGTGGCTAAGGTGCCTAAGGCACTGACAAGGAGAGTGGGTATACCCATTTTGGGAGGAGAAGAGAAGTATGCCACAGCTGGGGTACACAGTTACAGTTTGACTTCCGTAGTGGAGATCAGGGAAACAACCATGAAGTGCCACCCGAGGGTGGATGAAGCATTTTGCTGACATGAAAGCCTTGTGGAAGTGAGAAGTGGTTCAGCATTGACATCCATTGCAGTGTCCTGCCCTGGTGGTGTTACAATGTGCATACAGGGACAGGGGGAAAAAGCATGAAAAAACACACACACACTGCAGAATCAGTGTGGCACAGTCTCAGGGTTCCTGATCTGCTCAACATCCCTGAGCATGGGTCAAGTATAGGCCAAGGAAGGCTTAGGTCAGTCAAGCAGACCTAGTGGACAAAGAGAGGTACTGTTGGCAGCTGATGGTCAGCTGTGGTGAACCAAAAATAGGAAAACACACACACACACATATATATATATATATATATATATATATACACATATATATATATATATATATATATATATATATTTACAGACACACGTATAATATACGTATAGAGAGAGAAATACAAATATAAAACCAGCCCCGTGGGACACCGTTTGTAATGTCCTTGGGAAAGACAGGCAGCCCTCCCCACCTTCAGCTTCCTTTTGCTTAACAAATATTTTACTTATTGGCATTTAATACTTGTAATTTATAAATTTTCCTCTTTGTGTTAAATATGTGTAATGCATTAGCAAGCTTAAGCTCAAAAGATTTTAAAACATTCACTGATGCTTGAATAAGTCCATATAATAAATCCAATAATAAATCCAATGATGCTTGATCTTTGGCTCATTAGCAGCAGTACAAAGAACTGCCTGCTCACACCCTTGTTCTCCCCTTCCCTTCCCTGTTTATTACCTTAAGACAATCCCAGAGTTAATAAATATTACCTGTGGCAGGCACCATTTGTAAAACTACAATCCACTCTGCTACAGGCCCCATGAAGGCTCAGTGTCTCTCCAGTAAGTGTTTTACAACTGTAAATGCCTATTTATGTTGAATTGTATTAGACATTTTACAACTGTATATGTTTATGTTGAATTTCAAGCCTGTACTCCAA
This sequence comes from Protopterus annectens, assembly GCF_019279795.1. Taxonomy (NCBI): domain Eukaryota; kingdom Metazoa; phylum Chordata; order Ceratodontiformes; family Protopteridae; genus Protopterus; species Protopterus annectens. Next base: position 1,243,632,362 of record NC_056735.1, on the reverse strand, counting down.
TCTGCTTACTTACACTATCAGACTATTTACCCCACTCATAGGACCAAAAACTGGGACTTTCAGCCGATCTTCTGCCGGCTGAATACCTGCAAATTGCTGCAGATGTCGTAGCCTACCCTATCTCAATCCTAATTAACAGAACCATAACCGAGGCCTCAATCCCCTCAATTTGGAAAATATCCTATGTTATTCCACTCCACAAAGGAGGTTCATCCACAGAACTATCCAACTATAGACCTATAGCCATACTATCACCACTTGCCAAAATTATGGAAAAGTGCATGCACAACCAACTAATGCTCTATCTAACCCAAAATAAACTACTCACAGACTCTCAACATGGATTCAGACCCCATCATAGTACAACCACTGCCCTCCTCTCTTTTACTGAAAACATTAATCTTAACCGAATAATAAAAAATATCATCCGCTCTCTTCCTGGACCTATCGAAGCCTTCGATATGGTAAACCATCAGTTACTTCTATATACTTAAAAACCCTGTATCTAGATACTCCAGCCCTTGACTGGTTTCAAGCTTACCTCACTGGGAGACAACAAGCAGTAATGTGGCAAAACAAGCTCTCCTGCCTACTACCAAATACCATAGGAGTTCCTCAAGGTTCCATATTAGGACCTCTCCTCTTTTCAGTCTTCATAAACGACATCCAAACAGTCATCCCTGAAGCCACCTGCATTCAATATGCAGATGACTCGACTATAATATGTTCCAATGCCTCTCTTGCAAATCTACTAACTACCACCCAACATAGCTTCACCAAAGTCGAAAACTGGCTTGCCAACCATCTCCTGATCTTAAATCCAAACAAAACCAAGTTACTTCTCTTCTACCCAACCAATAGATCTCCGACTGAAAACTTCACTATAAAATCCAATAATGGGACCATCATCTCCCCAGACACCTATACAAAGCTATTAGGAGTAAAATTGACAATAAACTCAGATTTGATATACATATCAACCAAGCCATTAAGTCAGTCAACAAGAAACTTGGGACCCTATATAGAATTAAAGCCTTCCTTACCCCGAATGCCAGGGCAGCCACAGCCCGTTCACACCTTCTCTCTACCCTACTATATGCCTCTCCTGTCCTCACTCACCTTAACAAATCTGATCTGGCCAAGCTCTCATCCTGCTATAATCACATTGCCAGGTTCGTTACAGGCCTACCCTACAGAACACACCACTGTACTAACCTGAAAAAGCTTGGATGGATAGAATTCCCACACCTTCTTCACCAGTCCCAACTCATAGAGGCCTTCAAAATCCTTAAACAACCTGAGAATACCCCAGCACTAAAAACTTAATGACTCCCTACTCCAATCTAAGCTGCCTTCGCTCAGCAAACAGACTCCTTGTCCAAACAACTAAATCTCTCAACCTAGGTGGTGACGCGTTATTTGCCAACACCACTGGTAAAATATGGAACTCTCTCCCAAATAACATCACGCTTGCAACTTCTCTAAGTCAATTCAAAAATAGTCTAAAACTCCACTTCAAGTTACACTGGCTATGTCCTTGCTCAAACCCAGACTAGCTCTGTGCCATTAACTAAAACATAAACAACTAGCTAAGATGATAAGTACTTTGTATACTGTGATAAAGAAATATGTATCCTGTCTAACTCTATGTCATTATACTGCCTACCGTCCTTGCTAATATGTTATTAATGTTACATTTGTAGTAATCTCAGGAAATAGTAATGGCAGTCTTGCACTTGTATGTAAATAGCCTATGTTTTTGTTAAGTTCTTTCAGCTCATTTACTGTACCTAATTATCAATGTAACTCTGTTGGAGCTTTTCTCCCCAGGCCTCCGCTGAAAAAGGACATGTATCCAGTCGGACCATCCCGGTTAACAAATGTAAAATAAATAATAATAAGCTTAGACTCCTCCTGTACATAAAATTTATATAGATATAGAATGCAAAAGGAAACAAAAAAAAAACTGTAATCCAACTTTTAATTATCAAGACAATCTTGTCTGATACAGTTTGTTTGTGCGTATCTGCATGTTTTTTAGTTGCGAGTTGTTACATTCTGTTGCAGGCCATTGCCTGCTCCACCCGTTGCCCTCCCTACGCTGGCCTACTAAACATCCATCCACTTATACCTTTTCACTTTCTACAGCAAATTGCATTCTCTACTTATTTGTTTATTTTCCTGTTTTCTTAGCTATCGTTCAAGTGCGCCGCATTAAGAACGTTCCTCATTTTGGTTTAAAATATTCTAGTTCCTGGCTGTTCCACACTGAAAGAGTCTGTCACACATTCAGCGTTAGCACTTTTTTAAATAACATCAGTGGTAAATAATTCTGAATCATATTAATTCATCAAAATGTTTTTTACAAGTAGAAGGTAACGCATTTAGACATTTTGTGAGCCTTATAATTGAAGTTGATAGTAAGTGTCCCACGTTTACCTGTTGTTCTTAGAAGAGGCAGTGCTCCATGTTTATGGAGATGTTTCAGAGCTATGCTAACTTCAAACATATTAGAATAGTAAGACAGTCTTATTTATACATATTGATAAGTGCACGTTAATATTAATTGTAAAACTCATCAGAAAAATTCTAAATCACTCATATTGCCTAATGCCTTACGAAACGTACACAATCATAACGTATGTCATGAAAAGAGATAAAATCACGTAACAAGTATTGTTAAATGCACTTAGAAAACCGGCAAACCATAACCGGCGGGAAAGTATAACAAACAGCTCACTTCTGTTTAAAGAATTATATAATCTAACATCCACGTTAGCTTTTCTTTTTCAATCTGTGACAACTTCGTCACTTCCTACATGCATTGCCGGAAGTAATACTTTTAGGAGGAATTTGTGTTACCCACAATCCCTGTCTATTTCTTTTCCAGTATAGTTTCTGTGAAAGTAAGTGCTGAAGAAATGTAGAATGTTTGCAATCTCTTTGCATCTATCAAAAAGATACACCAAGTTCAGCAGTATTGTTAATTTTTTTGTCAAATGTTGTCTGGATAGTGAAATTAAGGAAATATTTTCTATTTTGCCTTAATTTTGTTTTGTTTAGTGGTTTTGTTGTGGTTGGGGGCTAATCGGCCTCAATTAATGTTTGCAACAGTTTGCTTTTTTTAACATGTTGTAATTCTGGGTTTAATCGTATGTTTCTGAATTTAATTGCGTTCACGAAGCAGTTTTTGTGTGCTTGTATTCTTTGCTAGTTGTCTGGGAAATCAAACTGACTTGATGGTGTCCCTGCATTTGACGTTTATTACATGGTCGCAATCTGCGTTCGTTGCGTGTGCTATTATGAATTGCATCTTTTTTGTGTGATTGAGTATGCCATTTGCAGTAGCTTGCTAATCTGGTTAACCTGCTGAATTATTTCAACTGCACGTTCCATACGATATAATGTCAAAAGCTACAGATGTATGTTTATCGTTTTAAAAACGGAACACTTAAGTGGTTGTGCATGTGCTGCATAATAATTTTACCACAGATCGTTTTTACCATGGAGTCCGTTATCTGTTTAGGGCAATAGCTTTGTAGTAGTGTGTTTGGGTGGCAATCTTATAGCCGCAAAAGCTTTTTTTTTTTTGTATTTGATTCGTTAGTATAAGTAGAGGGTAGTACACGGAAGGCAACATGATATAACACATTTCACATGAAGATACAAAGACTTACTGTAATGTTAAAGTTAAGATGGAATAGGATCTATTGATTACTAATGCAGTGCAAAAAAGGCTAGAAGGTGAGATGTTATGTTATGTAAAAGGGTACTAATATAGGAAGATCACGGTGATTAAGTTGGTAACGAGAAGTCCTTTGTATGGCAAGAGGAACGCGCAGTTCATATACTAACAAGCGTTATTGAAAACATTTTTATCTTGCTTGGACGTGATCAGAAGTAGTCATTCTTTAAAAAACTTATTAAGAACGTTCCGATTAAAATGAGAAACTTAGGGTTGTATGGGATGTGTGTGTGTGCATGCTTACTTAAATTGAAGGTGGTGTGAAGAACCTTGAAAGTGGTACTGTATATAAGGGTCTCTTATTGAGCTGTATAGTTTTGGTGGTAGAGATATAAATGTTAATGTCGATGTGACTCTAGTGTGAGGTTAGTGTTTAAAGGGCCACTGTGGGCAAACAATGAAAAAACATTTTTTATCTTGCCATGATTTACCGCACCTCTTAAAGCTGCCTGCAGCAAAATAAGTACTCCTTCCTAAGTTTATTTATTTTTTACTCTTGTCTGTTAGTGATCCCTTTGGAAAGCAAAATCTGTCTCATAATGCACAGACTGTGAGAACAAATAGCCCTACCATTTGTTGTCAGACTAGTTTTCATTCACTTAGAATGGACCACCTGAAAAAAGCTGACAAGTTTGAGTGTCTGCAGCTCATGTGTCATATGACTGGTACGTGTTGAGTTTTACAAATGTTGTTCCTATTGATGTACTTACACATTCTGTGAAAGAATCTTGCAAAAGTGTCAACAAATTACTGCGACAAAAGACTTTTCAGAAGAAGCAGTTTTGCAAGATTCAATTCCTGGCCAGGTTACTCCTCCCATCTCCCCTCCTTCAGTAAGCTACAGTCTCACATTTCCAGCTTGGGTAGATTCAACTATTTAGTCAGCTTTGTATGACAGTAGGTATATAAAAAAAGTCACAGCCTGGTGTGCCACTAAAGCAGTTCCCTTGTATGTCTCTTCACTTCTGAATAGCATTTCCCAGGAATTAAAAAAAAAAAAAAAGCACACGCATCAGTCCAGAGTTTGGGCCAATCTATACATTTTTTTTTTATTATTACATTTTTATTTTATTTCAAATTCAGTTCACAGGCATATAGAGTAAAATACACAATACAATCCTTATTGTGGACTACTAGTACATGTATAGGCATTCTGATAACAGAATTACAAAGAGACAAAATGAAACTGTAATATGAAAAAAGTTCAGATTGATAAACCTTGTTTCATATTAAGCTGTTATGATATAATGTGATGCTGCTCAAATACATTAACTGCCTAACTGATGTTGAGAATCTAATGAAACATAAGTCAGTACTATCTATTAAAGAACAATTTACAATATTTACACATTTACATTGGGTTGTCACTCATTATGGTATAGAAAGATGTGAATTTGAGTTAAGATGTACTTGTGTTAGCGAACATCTGTATGTCTGGCACTCATCTCATGCCTACTGCTTGTGTATGTTTTATTCTGTCTCCGCTTGATTTGATGAGGGACTAGGAATCAAATTGATTTGAATGTAGCAAAGGGTTAAGAATTATATTTTGGCTTAACTTAATCTATGATAGAATTTCTATAAGCTTTCCCCAGTAATTTTTGAAATATGACAGTTTCTTATTGCTCACAGTTTTTAATTTATTTGCCAGTACATATTTGATAGCTATATTTTTGAATTCTGACCAGGAGATTTTAGCTCTATCAATCCAATTTAGGGCAATGTAAGATTTAAGTAGTGCGCTAAGTGTTAGTATAATGTGTTTGGTTTCTAATGTGTAGACATTTGGGAAAATATTTAGAATGGTCATTTCCCCATGATAAGGTGGATTTCATGTAGCCCGATTTCTCCAATTTCACTCTTAGAGAGCACCATAATTTATAGACTGTTTTACAGGACCAGAAAATGTGGAGAGTATCGGCGATTTCATTGGGGCAAATGGAGCAAAATGGTGAGGAGTTGGGGTTTGTTTTATTTAAAAAAAGATGGTGTATGATAAGCGTTGTTATTAATCATGATTAAAGGGTGTGAGTTTTTGTATCGCGGCTAGTTTTTGAGCCATAGACAGATTTACAATTTTGGGCCCCCAGTATTTTGAAAATAATAATTCATTGTGATTTTTAGCTCGTGTGATTAGCTTGTACGTGTTTGATAGCATTTTAGATTTTTGTTGTACAATCTATCCATTTCTTAATGTGCACACTAAAATATTCAGTTTGTAATGCATTCTGGCTGCTGACATGATTATCTTTACAACGTTATTCTCTTATAGTATAACCTCAACTTAAGGTATTTAATGCCAAGCTTTACAACACTTCTCATTTTCTTAACAATGACCTCCCAAGCCTCTGATGTGACCCAGTACTTTGTCAATGTACTGTAAATACATAGATTAATACAAATATTTGTGCACATATGACACATACAATAGTACACATATACCGTCATTAAAACAAGATAAATGCAATATAAAGCATATCAGTATAGTTATGATTTCTAGTTTGACTGTTTGTCAATGGAAACTTCTTTTTGAATCTATGCTCCAGCAATTGTATATTTGTTGTATATTATCTTGTGTAATTGTTTCTCAGTATTCTAGTCACTGTATGCTGCATCAATTGAAAAACTCTGATTTTACTCCTTTTACATGGTCTATGCTGTTTGTACAAAATAGCTATGTTTGTATAACTTATTTTTATTATTGTTTACTATCAGATGAGATTAGACAGGAGGCCCCGTGGACTATGATGTTTGCAGATGACATTGTGATATGTAGTGAGAGTAGGGACCAGGTTGAGGAGACCCTGGAGAGGTGGAGATATGCTTTAGAGAGGAGAGGAATGAATGTCAGCAGGGCTAAAACGGTGTATATGTGTGTAAATGAGAGGTAGGGTAGAGGAATGGTGAGGATGCAGGGAGTAGAGTTGGTAAAGGTGGATGAGTTTAAGTACTTGAGATCAACAGTTCAGAGTAATGGTGAGTGTGGAAGAGAGGTGAAGAAGAGAGTACAGGCAGGATGGAATGGGTGTAGAAGTGTGTCAGGAGTGCGTTGTGACAGACTGGTACCAATAAGAGTGAAAGGGAAGGTCTACAAGAGGGTAGTGAGACCAGCTATGTTATATGGGTTGGAGACAGTAGCATTGATGAAAAGGCAGGAGTCAGAGCTGGATGTGGCAGAGTTAAAGATGTTAAGATTTGCACTGGGTGTGACTAGGATGGACAGGATTAGGAATCCATATATTACAGGGTCAGCTCAGGTTGGACAGTTTGGAGACCAAGCAAGAGAGGCGAGATTGTGTTGGTTTGGGCATGTGCTAAGGAGGGATGCTGGGTATATTGGGGAAAAGGATGCTAAGGATGGAGCTGCCAGGTAAGAGGAAGGCCTAAGATAAGGTTTATGGATGTGGTGAGAGAGGACATGCAGGCAGTTGGTGTGAAAGAGCATGATGCAGAGGGCAGGAAGAAATGGAAACAGATGGTCTGCTGTGGCAACCCCTAACGGGAACTGCCGAAAGAAGATTATGATGATGGTTACTATGTGTGTGTGTGTGTAGCTTTTCTCCCTGAGCCTCTGCTGAAAACGGTCACATTGTGTCCAGTTGGACTAACTTGGTAAACGAATGGAAAATCAATAAAAAGTAAAATATACTAAGGAAATCAATCAACACACCAAGAAAAATCTAAAACTTAAAATGAAAATCACAGAAGGAATGAATGTTTCCTTGATGCTGTCATGAAAATACAACTCACTTATTCAGATATTAGACTAAATACAATATTATGTAGCATTGAAATGTGCTGACATAAGGGTGACAGTTCATTATTAACTCATAAAACAAATGTCAGAGTGAAAAAGTTCAAATAGTGGATAAAGAGGAGGAGAGGAAGAGAAGAAAGAGTGAGAAAACGTATTTGTTAGAAGTAATAATTAGGGTAGATATGGGAGGCAGGAGAAAAAATGAGTAAAAGCAACATTACAAGTAAGCGAAACAAAACCAAGGAAAAGAAATAATATGGACAACAAAATTTACAGGTGCAGACTGATAAGTGGATTGGTAGCAGGTGTCATAAAACTGTGTTTGGAGAAAAGTTGATAGCAGGTGTCATAAAACTGTGTTTGGAGAAAAGTTTGGTGGCATTGAACAAACAGATTTGTCCACATTAACCATGTATCGTGTGTGTGTGTGTGTGTGGTGTAAAAGAACTATAAAACAAATCTACACCGATACCTGCTTGCTGCCCTGCTGGGGTGGACACTTGTGCAAGTGCAGTGGACTGGCAGCATACCTATCAACATCATAGAACAAGAAATATGGACATGGCCATAAATAATGACGGAGAAATGCCCCAAAATAGGGACAATTTATAAATATTGCTCTTACAGACGTAGAAAGTTGATAAACAGGTTTTGCATTAGAGTGCATTTTCTTAAGGATATGAAGTATTGAAATCAAATGCTTGTAATTTTCTGACTTCAGTGTTGAATTATTTATCAGTGATTTGACTGAAAACTGCAATTTTATGAAAAACAGACAAAATCTGGACTTTCTGCAAAAATGTGTACTATTGAGAGATATGGATAGGAGTCCTGTACCAATACCCATCAATCATTTTCATTTGTTTGCCAAAGCCATTACTGCAGTGTTTTGCAGAGAGGTGGGAAAAGCCTTAAATTTGACTGTTGTGTGGGTAGCTCCGTTTGTGGAAAGTGGAGGTGTGCCTTTTGTAAGTGTGGAGTGAATGTCATGCATTATGAAATGGAGAGATTGAGTAAATTTGTGCTCAATGAAGTCCCTAGCAATTTCATCACTGCTTGATTTAGACACATACATTCCCCTGTGTTTGTCAGTACTATGTTTGAGTGCATTGTTTTGGAATGTGGTATCACGCTACAGCTGGTGGTACTCTTTCAATACAAGTATCTACTTTGGAAGTTTTCTTCAGGAGTCTGTTGCTGAGAGAATGAGAAACATGCTACAAGTATACAACTAAGACAAACTACATAAAGCAGTAGTAAGAAAAAGTTCTGGGTCACATCTGAGGCTTGGGAGGTCATTGTTAAGAAACTGATGTAAAGTGTATCATTAAATACCATAAGTTCAGGTTATGCTATAAGAGAATAACTAAAGATAACCATGTCAGCAGCCAAAATGCATTACAAGTTGAATATTTTACTGTGCACATTCTAAGAAAAAAATGGATAGATTGGCCTAAACTCTGGACTGACTTTTTTTTTTTTTTTTTTTTTTTTTAATTCCTGGGAAATGCTCAGAAGTGAAAAGACATACAAGGGAACATATTTAGCGGCACACCATGCTGTGATTTTTTTATGTCTGTTGTCATGCAAAGCTGACTAGTTGAATCTGTGCAAGCTGGAAATGTTGAGACTGTAGCCCACTGAAGGAGGGGAGATGAGAGGAGTAACCTGGCCAGGAATTGAAACTTGCAAAATTGCTCATTTTGAAAAGTCTGTTTTAACTCCATAATTTGTTGACACTTTTGCAAGTTTATTTCTGATAATGTGTAGTACATCAGTAGGAACAACATTTGTAAAACCCAGTGCATACCAGTCAATGACACATGAGCTGCAGACTCTCAAACTTGGCAGTTTTTTTCAGTTGTTCCGTTCTAAGTGAATGGAAGTCTAGTCTGACCACAAATGATAGGGCTATTTATTTTCATAATCTATGCATTGTGGGACAGATTTAGCTTTGCGAAGGAATCACGATGTGGGGCAGACAGAGTAAAAACAAAATAAAATTAGGAATGAGTACTTACTTTGCTGCAGGCAGCTTTGGGAGGTGCAGTAAATCATGGCAAGATAAAAAAAAATAAATGTGTTCTTCATAATTTGTCTGTAGTGGTCCTTTAATGGTCGCAGACATGAGGTGAAAATAATATTGAGCTTTTTGAAGGAACTTCATTATATAGCTCACTGCTGCAGTAAAGAAGATCCAGTTAGATCTTCTATTTTGGCATTGCACTGTCAGAGAAGTAAAATACCACTGGATTCTGAAGCTTCTCATGATGTTCCTTCTTCGCCTTACCATATACCTCTTTAAAGTCTACCTGGGGATCTTTCTCTACTGATGACAATTTTATTGTGTAGGCTGTCAAGCTGCACCAAAGGTGCGAGTGTCTGTTCTGTGATGGGGGGGGGGGGGGGGCTTGCGGCTTTGCAAACTATGATGACACTAGATTGAATTGCTTTGTAGTGTGCACCAAGTAAATTGCTTCAGAATGTGAAGCAGTTGGAGTGAAGTTGTGATTGTTCTGCCCAGGTGAAAAAAACATGAGCTTATCCATTTGGAAGGAAATGGGGCAGAGTAGATGGCCCAAGCAGATTTCATCTGCAGCCAGAACTGTGCATTTAAATTGAGAGCAGTTTGATCTCTGCTGGTGGTAATACTCGGTGTTGAAACCTACATAGGAATCTTTCTTGCTGCTTCTGTAAAGACAGGTGAACACTTTTCTGGTCAGCATGGGTTTCATTGTGGGGAATTGCTTTTTGTTTTTTTGAGAAATGTGATCTGACAGAATTGGGTTTTAATATAAATGGGGATAAATTTATTTTCCAAGCCATTCTTACTGGAAATCTGAGTTGGATGCCTTGTACAGTTTGGGAGGTCTGCTGTAAGTGTGTGTGTGTGTCTATATATATATATATATATATATATATATATATATATATATATATATATATGTGTGTATATATATGTATATATATATATGTATATATATATATATATATATATGTATATATATATGTATATATGTGTATATATGTATATATATG